>NC_085011.1:5107126-5162126 GCF_963854185.1 Sardina pilchardus | reverse complement strand
TCAAGCAAACCTCAATTAGCAATGCCATTTCCTGTAACCGTGACTACCGTCAGTGATGGTTTAAACTAGAAGATCCGGCATCTTCCAGCTGAGATCTGACCCACAAGCCGACCAGCCACTGGTGCCTCTGTGGCGATGGGCACTTCTCACTCTCTCGCTCCCTGGTGGTCATGGTAAACACAACCACCCTGCCCCCTGGTGGTCGTCACGAGGAAGGACACTTTGCTCTGGTTTCAGTCTCAGCCTTACTGACACAGATTCAGCAGCAGGGGTGACGTGCACACACAGTTCATCTCTCCCAGGTCTGTGTGGCCCCTATCTGGGTTACCACTGATATATGGCAGCCAGTTTCTTCTTTTTTATTTTTTTGAACTCCCTTTTCCAGAGGTGCAGTCGGCTACCTGTGCACTCATGAATGAAATTCAAGGTGAGCCAAGGTAGATTTTAGTGGAAGGACAGGTAAAGCTGACCTGGTTTGGGATGGTGTGAGGTAGAGCCCTGTGAGTCACCCTGATTGAATACCTCTGCATTTAAACAGATAAATATAAATATATTAATATATATATTTATCCATAAACTCTCTGGGTCGCCTTTAGCAAGGACGTGACCTGGTTGCATGTGCTCATTAGTTTCACATGGAAAAAGTCACTCTAGAGAACCACGAAGTGTGAAAAAGTGCTTCTGCAGCGCTGCCTCTGGAAACCCTAAATCCGCTGGCACACACACACACACACACACACACACACACACACACGTCCGAGCACCACTGCTGGACTTTACCCACCCACTCGGAGAACTGCTTCACACATAAATTAATGAAGGCCTCGGCAACATGTTAAGTAGGGCATAAGGTGGTTCTCTATTTAGAGAGCTGTGACTGGTTTGGAAGCTAGATGGCATTGCATTCACATGGCTATCATGAAATGAAACACCCTGGGAAACAGCCATTTGTTTCTGTGAACCCTTCTGATTTCTCCACTTAGTAACTGACTTCTAGAGATGGGTTTCCAAATCTGGCCATATTATCCCCTTATAAACCAGCACCTCCATTTTTATCTTTTGGAATGGACATTAGGAGCAAAGGATAGTGTGTGTGTGTGTGTGTGTGTGTGTGTGTGTGTGTGTGTGTGTGTGTGTGTGTGTGTCTGTGTGCCTGTGTGCCTGTGTGTCTGTGTGTCTGTGTGTCTGTGTTGGGTGTTGGAATGGACATTAGAAGCAAAGGATGGCATCCAAATGGAATCGGTGGCCAAATGAGTGGTAAAAATGAGTGACTCAACAGCATTACTTGTTCCAGATGTTTCAACTTTGCAAGATAATACATTCATGCACTAAAATAAACACTAAATATAGCAATGAAATAAAGACTAAATAAATAAATATAGCAAAGAAAGGAACTCTAAATAATAACAGGTGAGAATGGGGCTCAACAGGTGACGTGCTAAAATTCAAAAGTCTCAATGCGTAAATAGCTGATTACAATGCACCGTATATATTATATACAGTATCAGGTAATTCAGTTAAAATAGCAATATGTGGTAATTGAAATGCTGTTGATCGTGTGTGGCTCAGTAGCTACCATGATGTTAACGGCACCATAACAGTGCGGTCTTAGATCTCATGCAGGGAGCACTGCATAGCAGTGATGCAGCCAGGGGGTTGTCTGTGCACTGCTGCCAGCCCCGTGGGCTTAACAGGAGAAGGAGAAGTGTTCAGATAGCAGCCTCGTGGGTTTAACAGGAGAAGGAGAAGTGTTCAGATAGCAGCCTCGTGGGTTTAACAGGAGAAGGAGAAGTGTTCAGATAGCAGCCTCGTGGGTTTAACAGGAGAAGGAGAAGTGTTCAGATAGCAGCCTCGTGGGTTTAACAGGAGAAGGAGAAGTGTTCAGATAGCAGCCACTTCCAGCTCAGATCTAGCTGTGAACTCGTGCATATCTCCACAATACTCACACACACACACACACACACACACACACACACACACACACACACACACACACAGTGCAGTGGTTGGGTTTGAGTGGGTGAAGGGTTGCGTTCTGACCTGACCTTCTGCCTGACCTTTGACCTCTGACCTGTGAACCCGGAGCCACAGCCTTCCTGAAGAGCGCTGATTTACTGTGTGAGGGTGGGCCAGCGGCAACCATACGTCGTTCACGCCGCCGGCTAATTTGGGGTACCAGGGGCTCTTTGCCAACATGGCCTATTTCCAGCACTGCGTGGCACCCCGCCCCCAAACACACACACACACACACACACACACACACACACACACACACACACACACACACACACACACACACACACACACACACACAGCTATAGGGGTGTGTGCACAGCGTCTTCTCTGGAGAGGATTCTACCCCCGCACACCCCAACACGCACGCACACACCCACACACACACCCACACACCCCCAGGCTGTAGAGCAGTGTGGTGGTGTGGCTTAAAATAGACAGATAAAGATTAGAATGAAATCTCATAGCAGTGTACCTATTTTCTTTACATTATTAGACATTTTATGTATAGAACGGTT
This sequence comes from Sardina pilchardus, assembly GCF_963854185.1. Classification (NCBI taxonomy): domain Eukaryota; kingdom Metazoa; phylum Chordata; class Actinopteri; order Clupeiformes; family Clupeidae; genus Sardina; species Sardina pilchardus. The sequence goes on along the minus strand of NC_085011.1, from coordinate 5,159,595 downwards.
TCATTTTGTTTGTTTTGTTTATCTAAATCTTAATTTAAAGTATTTCAGTGATTACTGATGAATTTAGACCTTTGGAGAAAGCGTTGGAGATTGTCTTCAACTTAGTCTCACAGTCTCCTAGCGAGTCTTCTGTACACCAGACGCGCAGCTTCAGCATTCCGTTGGCAGAGCACATGATGCAACAGTTTCAGCTTCCACCATAATCCGTGGAACTGGCGGCACCAGACTTTAGGGAGCTGTGCACGTTCGGAAAAAATAAGACCTTTTAAAACGTTTTTTTTTTTTGCTCCCCGAACAGAATGCTTCGGTCGCGCTCCCGGCGTGGCTGACATTGTTGTTGTGTTTTTGTTGTCTGCTCAGAGCCCAAGGCGAGAGTGAGAGTGTGTGTGTGTGTGTGTGTGTGTGTGTGTGTGTGTGTGTCTGCTCAGAATCCAAGGCGAGAGTGAGAGTGTGTGTGAGTGTGAGACCAGAAAACACAGGGCTTAGAGTGATGATCAATCACAGGAGCTCAGGTCGCCAGTGCAATTGATGTTTGGCCTAGGGACACTTGACCTCTTACATCAGCTGACATAGTGTGTGTGTGTGTGTGTGTGTGTGTGTGCGTGTGTGCGTGTGTGCGTGTGTGTGTGTGTGTGTACATGCATGTTTGTGTTTGTGAGGGAGAACAGGAGACCTGTCTGCCTGAGGCTGGTTAGAGAAACTTGGCGAAAATACGTGTGTGTGTGTGTGTGTTTGTGTGAGAATGTGTGTTTGTGCATGTGTGTGCTCATTTTCTATTTCTGCTAGAGCTGTGTTCTTGTGTACCACTCTTGTGTTTTATCACCTACATGTACTGTATGGAACATCTTGGAACACCTCCTAGTCAACACAGAGATAAAGAACGAAGCCACACGGAGCTCTGGTTCTGTCCTCAGGGTAACCTTTATGGTTCCACGTGACTGGGTTCCTGTAAAGGTTCTGTAGGGTAACCTTTTTGGTTCTATGTCACTGGGTTTCTGTGAAAAGTACAGACATGCCCTACAGTACGTCTCCAGTGAGGGAGGATGTAAGTAGTGTAATCATGAGCGTTGGAGCCTGACTCAACTGAATGGGACAGAGAGAGAGAGAGAGAGACAGAGAGAGAGACAGAGAGAGAGAGAGAGAGAGAGAGAGAGACAGAGAGAGAGAGAGAGAGGGGAGGGAGGTTCAGAGCTCTCGGACTGGAATGAGCTACTTTAAAGGATTATGTTTTGAATGGGTGGACATAATGAAGGTGATTTGGGAAACATGTTTGCCATTTTTGCCCGGGCTTGCCTTTTAAAATAAATACCCCCTTTGTCAAATGCCTGCCCAGCTTATTGACTTGTGTGAAAAACACAGACAAACAAGACAACAGTGAATAAACAACTGTGCTTCCACTCTGAAATAATAGACCTACAGTAATGGTTATAGGCTGTATGTCTCACGCACAAATGCACACACATATTCAGACCATCACAGGCTCTGTCTCTTCATTTCAATTAATTTGTCCATTTGAATCACACGGCCTCTTTGCAGTGATTTGCACATAGCCAATGTACTGATCAGTTGCAGACTCAGGCTCAGGCACAGGCACAGTGATGGACGTGAAACTGTTGTTTTATGTTTCACCAGCAGAGGGAGCCAGAGGGCTTTATGAAGCAGAGCAGTGTATAGGGGTCTTCTACCTTGGATAAAAAGATAATCTGTTATCAACGTATAACCTTTCATGTAACAGTACACATGCAGAGACATATGAACACACACAGACGCACACACACACACACACACACACACACACACACACACACACACACAATAGAACACATATTATTGCCCTTCGATTAGTTGGTGGTGCTAGAATTTCCTATGACTCGTCTTGAGCAGAGTTATTTTCCACCATTATGTCAGCGCTGCGACTGACAGAGTGTGTTTTAGCCAGCGGTAGATGGAGCAGTTGGGCCTCCTCCTCTTCCTCCTCCTCCTCCTCCTCCTCCTCCTCCTCTCCTTGTCTTCCTCTTCTGCTATCTTTAGCCGTGCCTCTCCTGTGATCACGCCTGTAGTAAATCCGTCCTGGGGGTGTTCATTCTCCTTCCATTGCTGGGTGGCACGCAGGCAGGCAGGCAGGCAGGCAGGCAGGCAGGCAGGCAGGCAGGCAGGCTGTGCTATACAGCCAGGAGATCAGTGTCCTCATGCCTTCCCTATGGAGAAGCTCTTGGTCTCCTCACTGGAGACAGGAGTTGTGTGTGTTCCTCACTGGAGACAGGATGTGTGTGTGTTCCTCACTGGAGACAGTAGATGTGTGTGTTCCTCACTGGAGACAGGAGATGTGTGTGTGTGTTCCTCACTGGAGACAGGAGATGTGTGTGTTCCTCACTGGAGGCAGGAGGTGTGTGTGTTCCTCACTGGAGACAGTAGATGTGTGTGTTCCTCACTGGAGACAGGAGATGTGTGTGTTCCTCACTGGAGACAGATGTGTGTGTTCCTCACTGGAGACAGGAGATGTGTGTGTGTGTTCCTCACTGGAGACAGATGTGTGTGTTCCTCACTGGAGACAGGATGTGTGTGTTCCTCACTGGAGACAGGAGATGTGTGTGTTCCTCACTGGAGACAGATGTGTGTGTTCCTCACTGGAGACAGATGTGTGTGTGTTCCTCACTGGAGGCAGGAGGTGTGTGTGTTCCTCACTGGAGGCAGGAGATGTGTGTGTTCCTCACTGGAGACAGGAGATGTGTGTGTTCCTCACTGGAGACATGTGTGTGTTCCTCACTGGAGATGAGATGTGTGTGTTCCTCACTGGAGACAGGAGATGAGATGTGTGTGTTCCTCACTGGAGACAGGAGATGTGTGTTCCTCACTGGAGACAGGATGTGTGTGTGTTCCTCACTGGAGACAGTAGATGTGTGTGTTCCTCACTGGAGACAGTAGATGTGTGTGTTCCTCACTGGAGACAGGAGATGTGTGTGTTCCTCACTGGAGGCAGATGTGTGTGTTCCTCACTGGAGGAAGGAGATGAGATGTGTGTGTTTCTCACTGGAGACAGGAGATGAGATGTGTGTGTTCCTCGCTGGAGACATGTGTGTGTTCCTCACTGGAGACAGATGTGTGTGTTCCTCACTGGAGATGTGTGTGTTCCTCACTGGAGACAGTAGATGTGTGTGTGTGTGTTCCTCACTGGAGACAGGAGATGTGTGTTCCTCACTGGAGATGTGTGTGTTCCTCACTGGAGACAGGAGATGAGATGTGTGTGTTCCTCACTGGAGACAGGAGATGTGTGTGTTCCTCACTGGAGGCAGGAGTTGTGTGTGTGTTCCTCACTGGAGGCAGGAGTTGTGTGTGTGTTCCTCAGCAGACAGGCATTAGCTCAGCTCGATTATCATGGACGGATGGATGTCAGTGTATTTTTGAAACTGATTCCATCGGGACAAATTACCCCCAAGGCATAATATACTGGAGCAGCAGTGGGCCATCGTGTAGAAGTCCACCAAACCTTCTCTCCACCTCTTTTCTCTCTCTCTCGTTCTTTCTCTCTCTCTATTCTCCATCTCTTCCTAGTATAATTTAGTGGGTGTAACCACAGTGAATAAACAATATGGACAGATAGATTGCAGTTGTGAAATGATTCACTTTTAACCTACATTTATTGTTCCCTACCACCCAGCATCCATTACTGCAAACACGGTACACACATACACACACACACACACACACACACACACACACACACACACACACACACACACACACACACACATACAGAGTGCCATCCCTAACTGCAAATGGTGTGGGGCTTTAATTTGAAACAGGGTCACTAGTGAGTGTAGCTATACTGGGTTGACGCCACACGCATGTAATGTGTGTGATGTGAGGTGTGCTGGAGTATCAGCTGTCTGCAGTAACGCCGTATGGCCCGTTTGTAGTGTGTAGTCAGTTAGTCCCAGTGCCTGGAGCAGATGCCCTGAGACTGGCTTAGTGTGGTGCTCTTATGAGCACAGGGACAGCACAGTGCTCTAGCCACCCTGGCTATCTGGACAGAACACACACACACACACACACACACACACACACACACACACACTGGTGTGGCAGAGTAGTGTGGTGCTGTTATGATCACAGAGACAGCACAGTGCTCTAACCAGCCTGGCTATCTGGAGAGAACACAGGATGCTTGTTGGTGATGTATGATGCTTGTTGGTGATGGCTATAAAGTAGCCTAGGTTTGAACTCAGGATGCCTATTGGTGATATTTTAAAGGGGATTTAGAGTAGGTTTGAACTCAGGATGCCTATTGGTGATATTTTAAAGGGGATTTAGAGTAGGTTTGAACACAGGATGCCTATTGGTGATATTTTAAAGGGGCTATAAAGTAGGTTAGAACTCAGGATGCCTATTGGTGATATTTTAAAGGGGATTTAGAGTAGGTTTGAACTCAGGATGCCTATTGGTGATATTTTAAAGGGGATTTAGAGTAGGTTTGAACACAGGATGCCTATTGGTGATATTTTAAAGGGGCTATAAAGTAGGTTAGAACACAAGATGCCTGCTATTGGTGATATTTTAAAGGGGATTTAGAGTATATAGGTTCAAACACAGTGGAAGGAATACGAGTTTAGCTGGCTGTCACCTGTCATCACACTGATCTGAGGCAGATGATTGGCTGGTGTTGCTGATTCTGATTCTTCCTGCTGCTGTAGGTGTCTTTGAATGACCACTGGTGTGTCGCTGCAGCTGGCGCCAGTCGTCCTCAGTTTGTAAGGGCTTTCCCCATTCAGGCAGCCCTAGTGGGGAGTGTGTGTGTGTGTGTGTGTGTAGGTGTGTGTGTGTGTGTGTGTGTGTGTGTGTGTGTGTGTGTGTGTGTGTGTGTGTGTGTGTGTGTGTGTGTGTGTGTGTGTGTGTGTGTGTGTGTGTGTGTGTGCGTGTGCGTGTGTGTAGGTGTGTGTGTGTAGGTGTGTGTAGGTGTGTAGGTGTGTAGGTGTGTGTGTGTGTGTGTGTGTGTTCTGTGTGTGTGTGTGTTCTGTGTGTGTGTGTGTGTGTGTGTGTGTGTGTGTGTGTGTGTGTGTGTGTGTGTGTAGGTGTGTGTGTGTGTGTGTGTGTGTAGGTGTGTGTGTGTGTGTGTAGGTGTGTGTGTGTGTGTGTGTGTGTGTGTGTGTGTGTGTGTGTGTGTGTAGGTGTGTGTGTGTGTGTGTGTGTGTGTGTGTGTAGGCGTGTGTGTGTGTGTGTGTGTAGGTGTGTGTGTGTGTGTAGGTGTGTAGGTGTGTGTGTGTGTGTAGGTGTGTGTGTAGGTGTGTGTGTGTGTGTGTGTGTGTGTGTGTGTGTGTGTGTGTGTGTGTGTGTGTGCGTGTGCGTGTGTGTAGGTGTGTGTGTGTGTGTGTGTGTGTGTAGGTGTGTGTGTGTGTGTTTAGGGCTTTCCCCATTCAGGCAGCCCTAGTGAGGAGCGGAGCGTAGGGAAGACTTCCTCCAGCAGTTACTATTCTCCTGCGTAGGCTTTTCTATGGCATCTCCCACAGGCAGGTTGTCTAAGTGTCAAGGACATATTCTACAAGGCAGCATAACTGCGTGCGCTCCTTAACTCTCCTTAACTGCGCTCTCTTGCTGAGGATGTAGCGATACCTGCACAGTCTCTCTCTACAGTACGGTGTCTTCTCTCCTGGATGTTATGTTTTGACTCTTATGTAAGTGACTATATCAGGTCATTACGCAATCATTGGTGTCTGTGAAGAGAACTATACATTGCATGAAATAAATGTGCTAAATTATAGGTTGGACTGCACACTAGGTTGGACTGCACACTCACTATAAGGGCTGTTTTAATGTCATGTTTTTGTTTGTTTGTTTGTTTGTTTGTTTTTTTGCCACAGTAAAGCAGGTCACACTAAATTAAGTAAAAATATCTGGCGCAGCAATGATCTTAAATTGTACTAGTTCTTGTAGAAATCAATAGCGACGCCTCGTTGCCATCTTTAGGCTGGTGCCAACAAAAGCACTTAAACCTACACGCTGCCTTCCTCACTCCATAGACGCAATTAATTCGGCTGTGAAGAAAGGGTCCAATTTGTATGTGGCCTCTGTGCTATTGTGCTGAGTTGAAAGAGCCATGGGGGGACGGGGGGGACGGGGGGGGGGGGGTGTCAGGGCCCCCTGAGGCCCTGCGTTGGGGCCCATCTGCTGTAGGTGGTGTTGGGGTTGGTGTTGAGATGGGGGTGGGCTGCCCGTGGGGTTAATGAGGGGTCAGGTAGAGAAGAGGGGCGCTGCTGCAGGACAAAAGGCCGTCGGTCATTAACACATTTATATGGTTGTCCGTCCTTCGTCAGGAACTCCCACGTATACCATATTTACCATCAGCTCCTCGTGAATACCAGAACCTCATCGCTATATGCAGTCCCTTACACCATCAGCTACGTATGCATACCATACGTATACCGTCAGCTCATGCATATACACCATACAGTACGTATGCCCTCAGCTACTTACTGTATGCAGATGTATAGTGTATAGTATCAACGCCTCATGCATACACAGTCAGAATTTTACATATACCACACATCAGTTGGGATATCCCAACTCCCTCTATCCCACTTTTGTCAAAGATCCTAAAATATATCTTACTAAGAACACCCCATTATGATATGCTGTTGTGGCATATTGACCGTGACCCTTTTTATAGTATTATGTAAATAGTAGCAGTATTAATGCACTAATATATGCTTGCTTCAGGCTAATGCAGTCTGTTTTAGAAATGGGGAAAGATGACAGGTTGGTGTGGGTTTGAATGGAACTAGCAGCCTGAAGTTTTAAATCATGACAAACATGAATGGAAAGAAAAAAATATCACATAGAATCATATTTATGGCTACAATGGTTCTGTTAGTTTTTTTTGTTAGATTCACGAGTTTCCTTGTTTATGCCGTCGTGCTCTAGCCACCATGGCTATCTGGAGAGAACACAGGATGCTGCTTATATGGCTTTTTATTAGGCTTTATGGTACATACACATATACATGCACACACACATGCAAGCACACAGGCATTCACTCACACACACTCACATACACACTCACACATACACACATGAAAGCATGCGGACATTCACTCACACACACTCACTCTGAAACACACACACACACACACACACAGCCCTACCCTCACACCTCCCCCTCACACTCACACACACTTCTGGTTAAAGTCCATTACCTCTTTCCCTCCTCTCTCCGGCAGCTTCTCTAGATGCTGTCATTGGTCCTCACCTAGCAACAGAATTGAAATCTGCGATCATTTGACACACTCTGATGCATTGATGGGGGCGCTTGCTCCGCCCCGATTCCATGTGACACAGCATGCGTGCGTGTAAGTGTGTGCGTGCGTACGTGCATGCGTGTGTGTGTGTGTGTGTGTGTGTGTGTGTGTGTGTGTGTGTGTGTGTGTGTGAAAAGCGAAAATCAAGAAAAGGATTTCACGCCTGTGCCTAACTGTGACCAGTGTGCTAGAGAAACGCAGTAAAGCCCTGCGTGTGTTTCATTGTGTGTCCAAGAGTGGATTATACTACTGCCTCTTTCTCTTCTGACACACACACACACTCACACACGTGTGGACGTACACACACACACACACACACACTCACACAAAGCAAAACGGGGAATAAAAGACAGGCACGTGCTCAGGCAGCTATCTCACAATGAGGACCCCGCTGGCAGGTGGCTAGTGGCGGTGAAAAGATGGCTCCTGGTTTTCCTTCTCCTTCTCCTCTTCCTCTGCCACTCTTCTTCTTCATCTTCACATTTACTGACGCTGGCGGCCAAGTCCTCTATAAACCATACTGCCCTTCACACACACACATACAGCACACACTCACACACACATACTGTGTATTCACAGACACATGCAATTCTACACACACACACACACACACCCACTCACTGTGACCATGTAAGTGCCCTGCCAACAAAGCCCATCTTTTGTCCATTATTTTATCCCCCTGCCATCAGAGTCCCATCAGCCTCCCCTTTCCTCCCCTGGCCAGTCCAGCTCCCAACCCCTCCAGCGCTCCCCCTAAGACTGACCCCTGCATAATGACCTTGGTGCTGGTCGCCGCGAGCGTGACTCCCGCAGCGGAGGAACACCGTTTCCCTCTGTCAGCCCCACGCCTGACGGTGAGGTGGTAACTCCCACAGGGGTGCTGCCTCCGGCTGACATGTGGCCCGGCGGTGGCCCAGTGGTGGGGCCGGACTGGAGGCGAGTGGCTGTGAGTGTGAGTGGTGCTGATGATGTGCTCATGAGTGATGGAGGCTGCCGCTGGCTGGCTCTGGCGCATGATGGGGAGGGAAGGTAGTGCTGGAGCTACAGTACATCACATCACGCGTGTGCCTCTTCCTCCGCATTTCTCTCTGTCTTTTCCTTCTCTCTCTTTCTCTCTCTCTCTCTCTCTCTGAATCTTTCCATCATTTCATTTTTCCATTCTCTGGGGTGCGGAGGACAGAGGCAGCTCTTAGCATAATGGTTCAGCCGGGGGTGTGTGTGTGTGTGGGGGGGGGGGGGGGGGGTTACAAACGTGTGTGTGTGTGTGAGAGAGAGAGAGAGAGAGAGAGAGAGAAAGCGAGAGAGGGAGGGAGGGAGGGAGATCTAAGCTGTAGAGAATTCCCCCTCCCCCTTCTTGTCTCCTGTCTACTCACTTAGACACTCCCAGCTGGTGGGGGTAGCATATAGCCACACACACACACACACGCACACACACTCACACTCACACACTCACACTCACACATGCACACACTCACAGCAGAAGCCATAAATCCCTCCCTCTCCCCATCCTTCTCTTTTCTCCAGCTCTTAATTCATCCACGCACCCACATTGTCACTTACGGATACAAACACTCTTTCTCTCTCTCTCTCTCTCTCTTTCTCTTTTTCTCCTTCTCTCTGTCTGTCTGTCCCTCTCGCGTTGGTAACCGCGGCGATAGGCTCAGGTAGGACCATGGAACGGAGGGGCAGAGGGGAAACGTGGTTTCCGTAGTAACCAGCCTCTCCTCCTCCTCCTGTTTCTTCCGCGTCTGGCGGTGCTGGTGTCACCATCCCTCTCTTTTTCTCTTTCTTTTCTCTCTCTCTCTCTTCCTCCCTCCCTTCTTCCCTCCCTCTCTCTCTCTCTGTCTCTCTCTCTCTCTCTCTCTCTCTCTCTCTCTCTCTCTCTCTCTCTCCATGTCTCCTCAAGTCTTACCCTGACGCCAGGATGCCACTCTTGGAGTGGAGGATAATATAGAGCAAAGGAAAGAAAAGAGAAGAGAGGGACTGCCTTTTTTTCTTCTTCTTCTATCACTTGTTTTTTTTCCTTCTCCTTGATGGCCTCCTTCTAAAGACAGGAGGATTTCGAGCCTCTCCTGCCTGTCCTCCTGTTACCTTCTGCCTCCGATGACGGATACATTCCACATTTTTCTTTTTCTTTGATCGGTGCTATCTGTTGGCTCCCCCGACAACGGGTGGGAATATTCGGAGCGCTCTCTCCCGCTCCGGGAGCGGGATTGGGAATTTTGCACCATGGCTCACGCCGCATCCCAGCTGAAGAAGAATAAGGATGTGGATGTAAACGCCATCGAGGATGAGAAGGAGCGGAAGAGAAAAATCCGGAAACACTCCCGTGATCAAAAGAAAAAGGTAGCTGGTTGCGTTAGAGCGTGACTCTATCACCCGCTCTCTCTCTCTCTCTCTCTCTCTCTCCCTCTCCCTCTCCCTCTCTTTCTCCCTCTCCCTCTCTCTCTCTCTCTCTCACACACGCACACATCCACTTGCACAGAAACAAGCTAAGCCACACATCCACACACAGTTTCATAGTATTGCTTTTTAGGTCTGTGGATTTAGTTTGTATGTGTGTGTGTGTGTGTGTGTGTGTGTGTGTGTGTGTGTGTGTGTGTGTGTGTGTGTGTGTGTGTGTGTGTGTGTGGACAGCCTGTTGTTTGTATGTGATGTGTCTATAATGTGTGTGTGTGTATGTGTGTGTGTGTGTGTGTGTGTGTGTGTGTGTGTGTGTGCATGTGTGAACATGAGACTCTGCAGTGAACGAGTCTTCATGCTGCAACAACATCAAGGTTACACGCAACACACAGAAGGATCATACACACTGCTGGCTGCTTTCAACGAATGGCATCTGTGTATGAAAACCAGAAGCACGGTTTTAACTGTGTCTCTCTCTCTGTGCCTGTGTGTGTGTGTGTGTGTGTGTGTGTGTGTCTTCACATTGATCTGAACCAGTAATCCTTTTGTGCATAAATGCATAGGAGGTGCGCCTCTACGAGAATGCATGTGTTCACACGTATTCTTCCAAACGCTGCCCGTGTCAGCCTGTGTGTGTGTGTGTGTGTGTGTGTGTGTGTGTGTGTGTGTGTGTGTGTCTTGATCTTTCATAATGCATGTGCCATGTGATTTATTGATGTTTGTGCCGTCCGGTGTGCGGGGGGATGAAAGACTCGGCGTGCTCAGCGGACGAGACGGTCCAGAGCGTCCAGCTCTTTTGTAGCGGCCACGCCGCCCGCTCCTCTTCTCCTCTTCTCTTTTCCTCTCCTCCTCTTCTCCTCCTCTCCTCCTCTCCTCCTCTTCTCCTCTTCTCCTCCTCTCCTCTTCTCCTCTCCTCCTCTCCTCTTCTCCTCTCCTCCTCTTCTCCTCTCCTCCTCTCCTCCTCTTCTCCTCTTCTCCTCCTCTTCTCCTCTCCTCTCCTCCTCTTCTCCTCTCCTCTCCTCCTCTCCTCCTCCTCTCCTCCTCTCCTCCTCCTCTCCTCCTCTCCTCTTCTCCTCCGTCGTGGAGCAAACATGTGTTGATTTAAATGATGGAGCTGAGGATGAATGGGTGACCCGCCAGGCAGCAGCACAGCTGGTGGAGCAGAATGCCCCCCCCCCCACCCCCGCCGCCCAGCCCTGCCAACTCTGCCAACCTCACCCGTCCGCTCGCCAGCCCTGCCCGCTCTGCCCTGCCGCTGATCTCACGCTTTGATAGTTAGACCATCAGCATTGTGCTGGATGCAGCTAGAGAGCCAATATGGAGTCGGTAATCCGTCAAATATGTGCTATGTGTATTCAGAAGTGTGTGTGTGTGTGTGTGTGTGTGTGTGTGTGTGTGTGTGTGTGTGTGTGTGTGTGTCTGTGTGTGTGTGTGTGTGTGTGTGTGTTTGTTTGTGTGTTTGTGTGTGTGTTTCTAGGATCTTTGTTTTACTCAGGAATGCTATCATAACAATTGAGGCTCACATTTCATGTTCACTGGAGGTAGAGGGTGTGTATCAGTCACTGTGCAGAGATGAGATAAGAGAGAGAGAGAGAGAGAGAGGGAGGGAGAGAGAGAGAGAGAACGAGGGAGAGAGAGAGAGGGAGAGAGAGAGAACGAGGGGGAGATGGAGCGGAGTGAAAGAGGCTGTGTCTAAAATAGGAACGAATCTGAAGCAGAATAGTGTTGTCCAGAGAAACGCCACAAACGCAGAAGTAGGGAACACGTCAGTAGAGAGTCATCTGTTTTGAGGATCCCTTTTATCATTGAGGAGGAGACAACAAAGATCTTATATGGATCATCAGACCCCCTTGCCCCCCCCCCTCACACACACAGACAGACACACACACACACACACACACACACACAGCAACTATATGAGCACATCCAGTACATGCACATAGGAACGCATGCACAGTCCCCTGATAGATGGAGGTCTTCTAATCTGCACTCAAGCAGATCGGAGGTAATTGGATTGCCATTGAAAAGATCACACTACTCAACCCTACCCATGCCAAAACAACACACACACACACACACACACACACACACACACACAAGCACATTGTGTACAATCAGTACCTTTGTAAACTGTCCCTGATTTTTATTTATATCTCAAACATGGATTCAGAGCCCGAGCAGTATCATCGGGTTGCTGCTTCAGCACTTGCCAATGTTTTGCCGGAAGTCTTTGCATGCTTGAAATGGGATTTTCCGTTCTATCTGTGCGCTGTAAACAGGGAACAGAGTCAGACTCAGACTGAGCAAGGCACTGCTCTAGCCAATCAATACCTTGCTTCTGGAGCATGGAAAGGAAGGGTGTCATTTGATTGGTTGTTGAGATTAAATATCAATAACCTTTTGCCAGAAACATACATCTGACCTTTAAACATTTGAAGGTCCTTGACATCTGTTCACCAGAGAGAACGGTTGCCGTCTCCATGCTGAGTGTTTGTCCTTGCACCATCAGATTTGAACTCTGTACTTGGGTCCATTCCAGTGTAACCAACAATCTGGATTGTGTGGGAAGGCAAGTCCATATTCTTACGATCAAAACTGTTGCAGGTTTGAAAAAACCCAACATTGAGTCACACAAGTGATGTGTCACATTCACTCACAGAATCCAAAATGTTAATCAATAGAAATTCTAGAACAGCGGTTAGATTTTCTGTGTTTTGTTCTCTCCAGAAAATCAGTGCATGAGGTCTCCTTCACTAGATTTATTTATTTGAGCTTTTTTTTAAAAAGAGATAAATAAAATAGATAAATAAATAAATATTTAGACATGGTGAGCAAAAGGCCTTTCGTCTGCTTCATTAGTGCTGACCTGGAGTCAGTGTAACCGTGGGAACTGCTGCACTCCAGTCTTTCCGAGGCTTCCCTCGTCCCTTTGCATTGATCAGCCTCCTAAATGTGCTGATGTCTGGCCGGCCTGCCAGTGTGGGTTTTTGCAATGGAAGCCTTTGATCAGAGGGATTGGTAGAAAAATGGACGTGCTAATTACTCTACAAAATATCACTTGTCCTGGGGGAACCGTCCATCTCCGAGCCCTGGCTGGGTAGCGCGGCAGAAGCCTCTGATGCTGTGGATTTCACCGCTGTTACGCTGTTCAAAATATTCACTCATCGTCTCCTACAGTTTCAATTTGATTCGATTCAGTTTTATTTATAGTGATATAGAGCCACAACATGAGAATAGGTCTCAAGATTCTTTACAGGACCCTGCTGGAATGGGAACCTTGATCTCCCCCTAGAAACACGATGGCGACAGGGGCAAGGAGTTGCAAAATCTCTCTTTTTCTGTGAGAATATCCAAAGAGAAGGACGGCCTCTTGGACTCGAAAACCTGAAAAATGAAAGGTAGCCTGTTACAGGACTACAAAGGTGTTTGTATTATAGTATTAAGTATTATAGCAATACTGTATATATTTACAATTAATATTTTGTAACAATATTTATTTACAAAATTGTCCCATGTGCCCATTGGTAACTTTCATTAGATAGATAGATAGATAGATAGATAGATAGATAGATAGATGGATAGATAGATAGATAGATAGATAGATAGATAGATAGATAGATACTTTATTGTCCCCATAGGGAAATTTGTCTTGGTCTTCTCAAAGTATATGACCCGTTACAAAGACACATGAAACAACAACAACACAAGACATACTCTAAATATGACACACAATGTACAATTAAATCTTGGCATGAAGAATTGGCACACTGGCTGAGTTCATACGGCATTTAAATATGTTACTGGTTGCCCCCTGCATCTAATGTGCTAAAGGTGCCCGCCATAGTGCATTTGTTGGGCTAAAGGTGCTAAAGGTGCCCGCCATAGTGCATTTGTTGGGCTAAAGGGGCCCGCCATAGTGCATTTGTTGGGCTAAAGGGGCCCGCCATAGTGCATTTGTTGGGCTAAAGGTGCCCGCCATAGTGCATTTGTGGGTTAGGGAAGCCCTACATGATTAGATACAGGAAGCACCTTGAAACAGACTGGCTCGGCTTTTTTTTGCAAGGTCTGCAAAACGCTCCCCCTGTGAAGCATGCTTCTGCTCTCTTGAGTAATGTGCAGTGTCCTCTTGAGATATCAACACATGTGCACTTTTCTCATGAATGTGTTGAAAATAACATCCTTTGTGTTGTTTAGCACATCACTATGTCCAGAGTGGGACAACACAGTTTGTGTTGTTTCTAACACATTAGGGTGTTGCACTCTAACCCTAGTGTTTTTGCCAACCTCTTCAAGACCCCCCCGCTAGTGTTGTGATAGCTAAGTTTTAATGGACAGCTTTGTCTTTTGCATCACTACATTTTATTATTTTTTTCATTTAGCTGACGGTCTTACCCAGAGCAGGCTACAGTGAGCTAACTACAGGGACAGGGACAGTGCCCCTGGAGGACAGCCCTGGGTTAAGTGCTCTGCTCTGGGGCACAGTGGTGGCCGCTCCTGGGATAAAAGTCGCAGCCCTCTGGTCCTCCACCTGGAAGCCCAGCCCCACACCGAGCGCTAACTACATGCCATGCGCTTGCAGCAAGCGTCAGCAGCATAAAACAGTTTGATTATCTTTGTTATCAGACGGAATGTCCTGGACTGGTGCTGCTGGAAGCAGCTCACACAATACAGTTATGTGAAGTTTTGAGCAGAACTTTTGAGCAGAACCTTTGAGTAGAACTTTTGAGCAGAACTTTTGAGCAGAACTTTTGCCGGACAACAACCCCGTTTCTGACTTCTTTCTGCCGCTTATGTCGTTCTGCTATTTTGAACGAGAAATATGACACGATAGAATGCCACATTTAACAGATTCCGTGTGGACGTAGGGCATTCAATGCTATGCAACAGAGAGAGAGACGCTTGCATATAGAGTAGTAAGGACACGCTATCAGACACACACACACACACACACACATGCATATAGTCAGGACACACTATCAGGCCCGTAACTAGACCTCCACCATTCCACTGTTATATCACTCGCATCACTCACTCACCACTGCTTACCAGCTGGTCAAGTGCAGTACTGTACTGTGTCAACAGTGTGTGTGAATAAATGGCAGTAAAGTCAGGTCCCCCCTGTTTGCATTGAGTGGATGCGTCCGTCCATAGGTTCTTACCAGCCCGAATACAGGCTCATTTTATGAGCAAATACCAACTTTTCAAAAAAGGGTATGACAGCACTCTCTACCTGTATCACTATCTCCACTTCCTGCTTCCTCACTCAAAGAGTAGAGCACGTTGTGCTTGTAATGCTATCGGATATCATTCAGCAGTATCAAAACAAAACAAAGAAATCAAAACACTATTTCAGCGTTTGTTGTTTGACCTACAGTAGGCCTACTGCTTTACTTGTGGCTTGTGTATAAAGGCAATCAAACTCCCTTAGTAGTGTCATAAATAAAATACTTTTTATATTTCAATACTCACACTACACCACACACTCAGCACTCTGTTGCTTCTTCCACTGTAGCCTACTACATCAGTGCATGGCCATCTTTATCTGTTGCAGATTGTCAGGTCTGCAATAATCAGGGTCTGATTCAGTGTGGTCGTCATCAGCGGGGATGTGAGAGCAGCTGGTGGATCTCTATGCAGAGTCACGCTGTCTCTCCCTTGATGCGCATCACTGTACATCAAGCTATACAGTATGTTCCTGATTTTTCCCAGCATTGCCTGACTGGGTCTTCATTCAACATGTCCATGAAATTGCTTCAGTAGAAGACTATGACATCTTGTGTTATTATATTTTGGCATGTGATGGAAAATATTCCCAAACACATGCATATTGAACTCAGGGCTTCTCTATTATGTCAGCCATTATCAGGAATGAGATGATATCATGGGATTGTAGTTGCCCTCTGATTTGCATTATTAATCGTTACTTTTGGGGGGCCTCATAGTGCCTTTAATCAAAAGGAGAGAGGAATGAGGGACAGGAAGCAAGTGGGAGAGTAAAAATGGGGTAGCATTGGAAAATGACCTGGGCTGGACTAGTGTAGTCTAGTCTGCTGTGGTGGGTGTACTGTGATTAGTTCCAAATGTTTATTCTTGCCTACAAATGTCAAGTAACACAACCTCCACAAGTACAAAAATTAATCTACAACTACAACTACTGTAGGCTGGATAACTTTAAGGTCATTTGTTTTTCAGTTTGCACTCTGTGTAGTTACTGCCTTTTTGCTTTGTAGGGCAGAGTTGCAGTCTGTGTGATTGTTTGGTGGTTTCTCCAGGGTCTCCGGTAGATTTCTTACCTTTGTATTTGCACAGGTACGTACCCCACTTCCCTAGCCAAGGCACAACCAGCAGGGAGCTTCACGTGGCGTAGTGGGCTGCCCACATCAGTTAGCCAGGTCAGCAAAGTGCTGCATAGTGATTCTCAGTAAAAAGGGGATATTCTTTGCTCAAATACAGTAAACTCGGCTCTGAAGAGAATCAGTTGCTAAGCGCTCTGTGAATGATCTGGTCAGCGTGTTGGCCCGTCGTCATGGCGCTCAAGTGTTGGCCTGTCGTCATGGCGCTCAAGTGAAATGGGGTTTTATTCAATCATCTGTGTCTGGTGGCGTCTCAGACCTGTCGGTCATTTGGGACTTTTCCCTGCCGAGGTCACGGCCGTGTGGCCACTGATTGCATTCCTTATGAGGCCGTTGGAATGAAGTGTGTGTGAGAGGGTGTGTGTGAGGTTGGATAGGGGTGTAGAAGAGGTTACCTTCAGGGTGGTCTTTGGTGATATGAGGCGATATCTCTGTTCCTGCCTTCACACACACACACACACACACACACACACACACACACACACACACACACACACACACACACACACACACACACACTCACACACACGTGCACATCATAAAGAACTGAATTTCACCCCCTAATATTGTTTGCAAATATTTAACCTAAAATGGAAGCTACATACTGTTAAGACCCTGGGTCTTAGGACTGTTTAGGAGTCTGACATTTGCTGGGGCTCCGCCCCTTCATTCTACGTGTGCCTATCTCTTTGTCCTGCAGGGTGCTGAGTGCATGGGTGGCGCCTAGGACTTAATGGGCTGGACTATAAGGCCGGGGTTTCCATGTCCGCTCTCTCTCTCTGCTTGCTCGCTGCTCTGCTTGCTCGCTGCTTGCTGCTTGCTGCTGCCTGCTGCTCTCTGCTCTGGTGCATTTGGTGGCGTGGTCCGTTGGGGAGAACATGGAGAGAGCCCTCTCCGACTGCGTAGCCTTTGCGGAGAACTCCCTTCGTCTTCGTTGCGTTTAGCTTTTGTTTAGTTATATTTATTGTTACCCCTAGACAACATATTGCATTACACTTTGCTTAAATAACATATACTGACTTTTCTTATGTAAATAAATATCATTTATACATTGAACACTACGGTGTGGTCTCCCCATTTATGTCGGGTCTGCTGTGAGCCAAGCGGTCCTTGACATGTGGGAGACTCGTCCGGTGATTTTTGCCGCGGAGATTTATGTTTTTGCGTTAAAATTGGTTGTGCCTTGTGCCTGCGAACGCACAAAGGGTTGCTGCTATTTTTGGTGAGTTTCAGCAACGTAATAGGCCAGCTGATGTTTAATTGGGGAAACCCCCGTAGTGATTGGTTAGATGGTTATGATGCGCACGGGAGTCCCATCGGGGATCATTTGTGTTTGTTAGCTGGAACAAACTTTATGAGCGCACGTCTTGTTTGGTCTAGTATATCAGTGGTTTCTGCTACAAAGAAGAGAAATATTAGCAAATTGGATTTCCTTGGAGCAACGAGAACACCCTGCCTTAGGTGAGACCGCCAAAACTTTTCGTTTCTTTCCTGATTATTTGTTGTTTTTGCGTGTTGAACGAGGGGGGGCTGAATTCAGCTCAATCACGAAGACACGTGAAGAGTTAGAGTTTGGAAATAGGCCTTTTGTTTTGCGGGGGGAACTAGATGCGGGGTGCTCCAGTCTAAATCTTAGTCCTTCATTGTGTCGGGAACCACTTTAGTCAAGACGTGTGGTTTGTGAGTTAATGATAAACTTGAGCGAGAGTTTTATGGATTGGTTTTGTATTGTTTGGCATAACATTATATTGGAGCTATTTAGCTAATCGTTTGGTTGTAATGTACTTGAATGGAAACAAGTGTGTTTTTGGCCGGGCCTACGGCAGATAGTTTAAAAACTTTAACAAAAGCGCAACTGGTTAAAGTAGCGGAGCATTTTGGATTTGAGTCACGTATTCCTAAACGCGTTAAGAAGGACGCATTGTTTCATTTAGTCATGGATGAGCTGGGCGAAAGAGAGGTAATATCGATTAATCCGGAGCCAGTGGTGCAGGCTTCAACGCCTCAACTCACGTCAGGGTTAACGTTTGACCAGCAGATGAAATTGTTGGAATTGCAATTTGAACGGGACAAATTATTGGCGCGCGAACGAGAAAAGGATAGGGAATTAGAGTATGACAAAATGCGGCAGGAAGAACGGCGTTTAAACCTGCTTGATGAGGGGAAAATACCTGGCTCTCCCTCTTCACGTCAAGACAGGGTATCTCGTATGGCTAAACTTCTGCCCAAGTTTGATGAACGCGAGCCCGACCTTTTCTTTTCTCTGTTTGATGTGCTTGCGGACGATCATGGCTGGGGAGATTCGGAGCGCATATTGCTTTTGCAGAGTGTCATTTCGTGCAGAGGCCAGGAGGCATATGTTGCGTTGGAGGACGATCAGCGGAAAGATTATGCTGTAGTAAAACGAGCTATCCTTAAAGCGTATGAATTAGTCCCTGAAGCATACAGACAACGATTTAGAACTTGGCGCAAGAACGATAAACAAACGCATTTAGAAGTGGTTCGTGAGTTGGCTGCGATGTTTAATCGCTGGCGTACAGCTGAAGGAGTTGAGACTTTTGCAAGGCTTTGTGAAATGGTTTTATTAGAACAGTTTAGGAACATTTTACCTGAACGTATTGTCACCTATATCAATGAGCAGGATGTTAAAACAGCGGTTGAGGCAGCCGAGCTCGCTGATAAATATGTTTTGGTCCACAAGCAAAGTTTCGGTGTCCATAATGAGGAAGCTTTTCGGCCCCGTCGTTTTAGTACATCCAAACATGATCCTGAGATGAGGGAAATTGAGTCCGAGGATATGTGCAATTACTGTTTGCAGAAGGGTCACTGGAAAAATGAATGCCCTGTTTTACGGGACAAGCGACGTGGTAAGTGGCCACCAAAGGGTGTTGGTTGTGCTACAAGGGTTGGGCGTTATGAGAAGCGGCTGTGTGGACGATCTAATGTCACTTCAGGTAGGCCTAGTGATGCCACTGTGTTGTGTTCAGTAAGTGAGAGTGCTGACACAGCCAGGGAGGGGATGCTTTCAGAACAACCTGCTTGTAGAGGTGTTGGTGAGGTCTACAATCCGTTCATCACGAAGGGTTCTGTTGCACTGATTGGGAGCGATGAGAGAGTGCCGGTGCGTGTTTTGCGCGACACTGGATCGTCAGAATCCTTTATATTGAAATCCATCTTGCCTTTTTCTGATAAGTCCGACACCGGGTCTTCTGTCCGTATCCGAGGTTTTGGGATAAATACCATCTCTGTTCCGCTGCATCAGGTAGCCTTGGAGTCGGAGCTTGTGAAGGCAGATGTTGTTTTGGCTGTTAGTCCGTCATTGCCTGTAGAGGGAGTTGACGTGATTTTGGGGAATCATTTGGCAGGAGGGCGAGTGTGGCCAGAGATGCCGCCACCACCTGGGGTTAACATGGATGTTGGTGATGCCCCACAAATGCGTCGGCGTTTTTGTCGTGTTTGCCTTGACAGACGCAAAATCGTGGAACGCGACATGGATGTTGGTTATGCCCCAACGCGTCGGCAGTTTTGTCGTGTGGGCCTTAGAACATGGTGAGGGGTATGTAGAGGGGTTGTACGGTCATTGGTGGTGTTTTAGACCATAACCCTCTAACATACCTGCACACATTACACAACCCCAATGTTTAACCAATTCAACCTTACTACTTGAATAATTCCTGTCTCATGACTTCTGTCCCTGTTACCTTTTCTGCTGTTCATCTTAAAAGTGCTTTCCAAGGTACCAGGATTGCTGGTGGAACAGGAAGTGGAGGTTTGGGGGTATGGGGAAAATGAGATTGGGAAATGCACTTGGTGGTGGTTGGTGTGACATCTAGACCAAGGTTGTGTAGTGGGGTTTTGGGTTGTACATTATGGTGGACTAAGGATTGATGTTATGCCTTGAAATACTTTATTGTTTTTTTGTTTTGTTTAAATATTTGGTATTGACTAGTGCAGAGTCCCACTTAGGTGGGCCTCTGTTTTGAGGGGGGGGCACTGTTAAGACCCTGGGTCTTAGGACTGTTTAGGAGTCTGACATTTGCTGGGGCTCCGCCCCTTCATTCTACGTGTGCCTATCTCTTTGTCCTGCAGGGTGCTGAGTGCATGGGTGGCGCCTAGGACTTAATGGGCTGGACTATAAGGCCGGGGTTTCCATGTCCGCTCTCTCTCTCTGCTTGCTCGCTGCTCTGCTTGCTCGCTGCTTGCTGCTTGCTGCTGCCTGCTGCTCTCTGCTCTGGTGCATTTGGTGGCGTGGTCCGTTGGGGAGAACATGGAGAGAGCCCTCTCCGACTGCGTAGCCTTTGCGGAGAACTCCCTTCGTCTTCGTTGCGTTTAGCTTTTGTTTAGTTATATTTATTGTTACCCCTAGACAACATATTGCATTACACTTTGCTTAAATAACATATACTGACTTTTCTTATGTAAATAAATATCATTTATACATTGAACACTACGGTGTGGTCTCCCCATTTATGTCGGGTCTGCTGTGAGCCAAGCGGTCCTTGACAATACATATCATTGGCCTTTTTATACAGCCCATGTTGGAGCTCAATATTAGTTTAGATTTATTAGAATAGATTT
The DNA here is from genome assembly GCF_963854185.1 of Sardina pilchardus. Lineage (NCBI taxonomy): Eukaryota > Metazoa > Chordata > Actinopteri > Clupeiformes > Clupeidae > Sardina > Sardina pilchardus. The sequence continues at coordinate 5,138,972 of NC_085011.1, read as the reverse complement.
ATTTTTGCGCAAAATATGCTTGACCTTATATATATTATACTATCATGTCTTTACTTCATGTCTTATCTCTTTTAACCACATGATCAGAAATATACTATGATGAAACATGCACATTTCTTACTTTATTCATTATGCATGCTTTGTGCTTAAAACAATATTTAAGACATTATATTATTTCATTTTTAGCAGAACTGATCATTGATAATACTTTATTTTTTGCATACAAACATTAATCTTTCCATATCACAAGTGTGTTTATTAGACGTTAATGATAGGAAATCTGAGTGTGGAACATCCATCCATCCAACCAGCCTGACTGTACTTGGCTGCCTGGGAAGAGAGTCTTTCTCTGGGCAGAGGGCTCCCAGCCTGGCCTTGAGTGCTCGCCCGGAAACCAAGATGGTTATGGAAGAATCAATAGCAATCAGTGCTCGAGTCTGACCTGTGGAAATCTATGGGTTTTCGCCCCTCCTCTCACACTCCCTCTCACCCTCTGACACACACACACACACACACACACACACACACACACACACACACACACACACACACACACACACACACACACACACACACACACACACACACACACACACACAAAGGGAGAATGTGACAGAGAGAGAGATGATTTCACTATCTCTCTCTCTCTCTCTCTCTAACCCTGTATGTTTAAACTAGCCATCCTCCCCCCATACTCCATTCATCTTTTGTTTTGCCAGGCTTGCCTTTCTCCCCTCTCCTCCTCTCCTCCTCTCCTCCTCTCCTCCTCTTCTTCTGCACCCCTCCCCTCCCCCACATCATCTCTGTCTTTCTGCTTTTATCTCCATCTGCTATGGAGTAATTTACTCCAACAAACACACACACACACTCACACGCACACGCGCACACACGCGCACACACATGCATACAGCCACACACTTACAAACACACAATCACAATGTGCACAAGCGCATACACATATCCCTTGTTTTATAGGTTTGTAGGAAAGAAAGCACATTTTATTCCCATTCTCCAACCACGACGCAGCCATTCAGCCAAAAATCGCTCCATCACACACACACACACACACGCACACACCATCACTCTGCATCGTCCTCTCGCTGGCTGGCAGGTGATGATGATGATGATGAGGATGAGGATGAAGGTCTGGGGTTGTTTGGTCTGGTCTTGACCACCATGTGCCGGCCGGCCGGGGAGACTGGCCACTGTGTTTACAATCAGAGGCCGAAACTGGGTTAGAATCGCGGCTTTGTCGGCCACAATGGCCCCGTTTGTCGTCTGTTCCTCCGCTGATCCAGCACACACACACACACACACACACACACACAGGGGACTGGGACATATGGGTCCAGCTGCAGTTGGACTCTGGCTTCTCAGTCACTGTCAGAGAGGGAACTGTGCCTCTGTTCGTGGGGATGCTTGCTATCTCACAGCTGGGCTCACAACATAGACCCTTTACATGTAAATCATCTAAGTGTGTGTGTGTGTGTGTGGGGGGGGGGGGGGGGTGAGTGTGTGTGTGTGTGTGTGTGTGTGTGGGTGTGTATGTTTGTTTCTTTATATGAGTGTGTGTGGCCCCAAGACCCTATGATGCTTTGCTCAGCTCAATATTGCAAGTGTGTGTGTTGTTCTCGGACATTGACAGCTAGTTATAAATTGCTATAATTTATTTGCTTAAATTGCTATTATAAGTTGAACTATATTTGATATATGATGAGGCTATATCTCAGCAATGTATTGTATTTAGCGTATGGTTTCAGCAAACCTTTTTGCAGTATTCATTCAATGTATCAGAGAGACCCAACCTTAAGAGACCTAATGATCTGGAATGATACTGTTCACTGGGCCACTATCTGCATGTCATCAAAGCCTTGATGATTTTGCAGTCATTACCAACATGCACACACACACACTCAAATATACCTGAGAATACATGTGTATATGGGTGTACTGTATGTTTATATATCATTTCGAAATATTATGATATGAACAATGTGTGTGTGTGTGTGTGTGTGTGTGTGTGTGTCTGTGTGTGTGTGTGTAAAGGGCATGAGTTTTTATTATGTCTGTGAGAGGGAGTGTATGTGTATGTATGTGTTAATAAGTCTATCTCTTTGTGTGCTTTTGTGTAACAAAGTCAGAGTGTGTTTGTATCAGTAATGTTCAGTAATGCAAGTGTGTGTGTGTGTGTGTGTGTGTGTGTGTGTGTGTGTGTGTGTGTGTGTGTGTGTGTGTGTGTGTGTCTGTGTGTGTGTGTGTAAAGGGCATGAGTTTTTATTATGTCTGTGAGAGGGAGTGTATGTGTATGTATGTGTTAATAAGTCTATCTCTTTGTGTGCTTTTGTGTAACAAAGTCAGAGTGTGTTTGTATGAGTAATGTTCAGTAATGCAAGTGTGTGTGTGTGTGTGTGTGAGAGAGAGAGAGAGAGAGAGAGAGAGAGTGTGTGTGTGAGAGAGAGAGTGTGTGTGTGTGTGTGTGTGTGTGTGGAGCCACAGAAGGAAGACAGATGGCGTTGTACTCTGCTCCTGTCTACTCTCACATCTTTGCCAAAACACAAATGGGAACATAATGGCAACACACACACACACAACCTGTACACCCTACCACTTTTGAAATACAAACACAAACACACACACACACACACACACACACACACACACACACACACAATCTAAGCAACACCACACCCTTCAAATCTCTGTAAACCTCCCACACAAAATGCTGTGCGTGCGTGCGTGCATGCGTGCGTGCGTGCGTGAGTGTGTGCGTGCGTGCGTGCGTGCGTGCGTGCGTGTTATGTGTGCTGTATGATTGCACATTACACACACACATTACACACACAGTAGTGAGGCGGTTGATGCTGAAAGCCCATTGGAGTGTTTTTACTATTTATGACAACAGTGAAAGCCCATCACAAACTCAATCACATATTCCATATTTCACCTCTGTTCTCATGTGATTTCTCTGGCACTCCCATAAAGCGCTGCTTTTACACTGTGAGGGGTGATAATACAGTAGTCTTCATAAGAGGCAGGCTTTTGCTCACCTCTATGTGCTCAAAAGACCTCCAAGACAACTGGTGTGAGACTACAGCTTTATTTATGATACCGGAGCATGTTACCCACAAGGCCCCTAACCCCTCACTGCTCCCCGAGCGCCGCTGGTTGGGCAAGCAGCTCACTGCACTGGGTTAGTGTGTGATTCACCTCACTGTGTGTTCACTGTGTGTTCACTGTGTGCTGTGTGCAGTGATGTATAAAGTACTAGAGATCCAGACTTGAGTAGAAGTACAAGTGCTCTATCAAAAAAGTGACTTGAGTAGAAGTAGAAGTGCTCTTTAAAAACCGTACTTAAGTGGAAGTACTAAAGTATTAAACATGTTTTGTACTTAAGTATTGCAAGTAGTTTATTTTTTAAAATACTACTCAAGTACTGGAAGTAAAAGTAGAAGTATGTGTAATTAGCTGATTTGCGAACGAGATGGGTGCAAAAGGTATCAGCACAATCGTTCAGTGCAGGCCCCTTGGCAGACACACGGGGGCCATAGCCTAGGCCCTAGACTAGGCTATAAACATGTGGTAGTAGTTAAACAAGGTGAATAAATATAACTGTATGGGTTTCCCAATGTCATTTGTTGGGGTGTTATGACCGATGCAACTCACTTTTAATACAATAATAGGTATACAGAATCATATCTATCTAATGCATCAGTAGCCTATAGCCATAGCATGAAAAATACACGATAAGACTATAGTGTCACAATTGTTTTAACATAAGTTAAGAATTTTGATACTGATTTGATATGGGAGCCCCACCACACCAGTGGAGACCAGACACCAGACATTACAAGGCATAGGCCTACTTCCCCACACTCAGTGAAAAGGTGGCTTCATATCATATGTTTGTATTTCAAACATTTTGAAATTCATATGAAGTTTACATTAGGCCTATTTATGATCTGCACAATTAGTTAAAATACATAGTATGTTGAGTATTTGCTATTGATTTTTTATTTTGACTCACATTTTACACGATTGTCATATTGACTTACATTTATCTTTAATGTCAATTGTCTAATTGAGTGCCTGTCACTTTAAAAGAACATGAGAGTAATTAGGCCTCAGTCGTGGTAGGTTATCCGGCTAGTCTAGAATAGGCATAATGCATAGGAATATGTGGAGGTGATGCTTATGTTTTCTATGTAATCTATGTAGTTTAAATAAATGTTCTAAAACCAAACAAGTGGAAGAACACAATATTCAAGTAGTAGGCTAGTTATTGTGGGGTGCTACACAGACTGAAGTCGGAGACCAAGAAGAAATGTTGCAATTTAAAAACGGGATTACTCGAGAATGACTTGTACAAATGAATGCTTCTCATGTAGCCTAACTTCACCTTGATTTTCTCGCGAACCCTTAATTACAGCAACTATTTAATCCCATTGGAAAGCTAAGATCGTGCTGTCAACAAGTGACACGCATCAGTGTGACTAGGACTTTGTGAGCAATCCGGAACGGATTTGTTTGTGACCGACACACCAGTAACGAGTAACGATGGAGCACATAAAAAATGTATCGGAGTAAAAGTACTATACTCATCGAAAATATGTAGTGAAGTAAAATTAGAAGTAGGAGAAAAAAATAATACTCCAGTAAAGTACAGATACTGCATTTCAGTACTTAAGTAGAGTACTTAAGTAGTTCTACTTCGTTACTATACATCTCTGGCTGTGTGTGTTCACTAATTGGGTTAAATGCAGAGAACGAATTTCCCTCACAGGATCAAAAAAGGATATGTACTTATACTTATACAGTATGATTTGTTGGGGAACATCATTTGTAACATGTGTGTCTCTTCATAGCGCACCTCCTGGAGTTCCAGTAAAGATGTGTGTGTCTGGTGTGTGTGTGTCTGGCTGCTGTGTCTCTGGAGAGCAGATAGTTACCTCTTTATTTTTGGGTGCACTCCATTTAGGTCTGTGTGGATCGATAGAAAAGAGAGAGAGAGAGACAGAGAGAGAGAGAGACGAGGATTTAGGCAGGGCGTGTTGTGAAGGTTGCTTAGATGCCCTTGACTGTGTTTATATTCTGAGCCAATAGGTGGCGCTCTAGCCCAGCTCACTCTGAAGTCCTCCACAGCAGGCTGCACATCCCAGGTCACTCCAGACAGAGGATGTGTGCTGTCTCAACGCATACACACACACACACACACACACACACACACGTCACTCCAGACAGGCTAAGTTGAGCTCCACACACACACCACTCCAGACAGGCTAAGATGAGCTCCACACACACACACAGGTCACTCCAGACAGACTAAGATGAGCTCCACACACACACACAGGTCACTCCAGACAGGCTGAGATGAGCTCCACACTCACGTCACTGAGCCCTCTTTTGAACACAAAGCTTTATAGCTGCACCAAGTTGCTTCATCACTGTCAGACTTTTGACGTTGAATAAAGTAGAACATATTTTGTGTAGCCAAACAGATTGCTTATTATAACTGAAGTAGAACTGAACAAATGATGCCACTTTCTTTGCTTTAACATAATTATGTTTTTTTCTGTTTTTTGTTTTTTTTAGCCCACCTCAAAGAATTATTTTGCTATGATTCAGTATAAGTATATTATATATTATATCAAATATTATCCGTGGATAAAGTGACCAACAGCTCATCCGTGGGGTTAAACTACCCTGTCTCAGGCCAGTCTAAACCCAGCTCATGGTCTCTAACAGTGGGGTTAAACTACCCTGTCTCAGGCCAGTCTAAACCCAGCTCATGGTCTCTAATAGTGGGGTTAAACTACCCTGTCTCAGGCCAGTCTAAACCCAGCTCATGGTCTCTAATAGTGGGGTTAAACTACCCTGTCTCATGACAGTCTAAACCCAGCTCATGGTCTCTAATAGTGGGGTTAAACTACCCTGTCTCATGCCAGTCTAAACCCAGCTCATGGTCTCTATTAGTGGGGTTAAACTACCCTGTCTCAGGCCAGTCTAAACCCAACTCATGTTCTCTATTAGTGGGGGAATAATCCAACACTCAGGCTCCCCAATGTCTCCTCTCTCCAAACTCTTCATGTTATCCTGGGGGTGTATAAATGAGACCGTTCCCTTTAGAGGGACCACACAGTATTTTATATACTGAACTTACGTGTGTGTGTGTGTGTGTGTGTGTGTGTGTGTGTGTGTGTGTGTGTGTGTTTGTGTCTGTGTGTGTGTGCACCTTCTGGCAGTCTGATAGTGCCGCTTGTTTGTGATGGGGTTGAACTCAACCCAAATATTCCAGATGTAGAATGAACACACTACACACATACACACACACACACACACACACACACACACACACACACACACTCACACACATGCACACACACGCACACAAAACAGATTTAAAGAGTCGCCACAGACAGATGGGGCATTGAGAGGCATGCCATAGTCTTACACCTGGATCCACATCACGCAGTGGATCTGCAAAAACAAACAAGATTAATGTGTGGTGTGTGTGTGTGTGTGTGTGTGTGTGTGTGTGTGTAGGTGTGTGTGTGTGTGTGTGTGTGTGTGTGTAGGTGTGTGTGTGTGTGTGTGTGTGTGTGTGTGTGTGTGTGTGTGTGTGTGTGTGTGTGTGTGTGTGTGTGTGTAGGTGTGTGTGTGTGTGTGTGTGTGTGTGTGTGTGTGTGTGTGTGTGTGTGTGTGTGTGTGTGTGTGTGTGTGTGTGTTGGAACCATCAGACTCCCTTATCCTGACCCAGATGTCCCCAGTAAGGGCGCTTCGGTTTGGGCCACAGATTGAGAGGAGACCCCCTGGAGGGGCCCTGGCACTGATCACATCCAGGTGTGCTGTCTGTTCCTATGAGAGAGAGAGAGAGAGAGAGAAATATCTGAAATATCTGAAATATCAGAAAAATCTGTCCTTCTAACATCATTTACGATCTACTATTTTGATATTATTATTATTATTATTGTTGCTGTTTTTGCAATTATTTCATTTGTATCCCCTTACTAATGTAAAGTTGATTATTAACATGTTATTCTTGTAGCTTTGGCAACAATGACTTGACACATTCATGCCAATAAAGCAATATTTGATTTGATTTGATTTGATTTGAGAGAGAGAGAGAGAGAGAGAGAGAGAGAGAGAGTTAATACAAAAAAGATAGGAAGTCACTGAAAGAGCGACAGAGGCAAAGAAAAAGACAGAAACCATGTGACAGAACACATGTGTTGCTTTGGCAACACTGTATCTAAACAGCTATGCAAATGTGCAGAGCAATTTTGAGTCTTAACTTGAATATGAGTGACAGAGAGACAGAGAGGGAGAGAGAGAGGAGAAGAGGAGAGAGAGAGGGAGAAAGAGAGGGATACAGAGAGGAGAGAGGGATGGAGGGATGGAGAAAGAGAGAGAGAGAGGCTGGGGATGTCAGCTGTGACTCTTCACCACATCACATCAGCCAAGATCCACAGCCTCCCAAGATGGCAGCTGAGTCTGTGCCAGAGCATGGCCTCGTCTGAGCCGGAGGTGGGCCGGTTCCGCTCCGGATGAAGCCATTATGTGGGTCAGGAGGCTCTTTAATAGGCCTCGTCTCTGCAGCTGCACCCTTAGAGAAACACAGCCGAGGAGGAGAGAGAAGCGGCAATATCAGCCAATAGCAGTCAAACTGGCCAATCAACTTTAGGATGCCTGAGTGGGCTTGACTCATGTCCAGTAAACCACGGCACTTCATCAGCACTGGTCGTGTGTGTGTCTGTGTGTGTTTGTGTGTGTGTGTGTGTGTGTGTGTGTGTGTGTAAAGCGAGGCACTTGATCAGCGCTGGTCTTGTTAACTGTCCAGTTTACTCTCTTTCACCCCAGAGAGAGAGAAAACTGCTCAGGAGGAGGCATCCAATCCCATCAGATTTTACTACACTAACAAATCTGAGCTAGCCAATCACTGTGTGTATGTGTGAAAGAGAGAGAGAGTGTGTGTGCGTGCGTGCGTGCGTGTGTGTATGTGTGCGTGCGTATGCGTGAGTGTGTGTGTATCTGTGTGCTCACACAGGTTTTATAGAGACAGAAAGTTGTGGTTGTTGAGGAGAGGAATGAGTCAGGAAAAGTGTTTTAAAAATGCCACATGGACAAATAAATAATAATCTGATCTATTCAAGTCAAGGCGATGCCACACACACATACACACACACACACACACACACACACCTACAGTACACACACCTACTGTACACACACACACACACACACACACACACTCTGCAGCTCTGCACTCCAGAGGGTGCTCTTGAGTCATTTGAGCAGATCACACAAGACTGGGCTATCATGGACTCCCACAGTTCAAAGGAGAGGGGCTATCATCTCTCTCTCATTCCCTCTCTCTCTCTCTCTCTCTCTCACCCTCTACACAGTACCCCCCCTCCCAAACAAACACGCACACAAACACACCTCTATCTCTCTCTCTCTCTCTCTCTCGCTCTCTCTCTCTCTCACACACACACACACACACACACACACACACACACACACACACACACACACACACACACACACACACACACACACACACACACACACACTCAGGCCTGCCATCTTTATGAATTTTTTAGTGTGCACTTAGTAAACTCAATCTGAGGCTGTTAAAATGGGCAGTGCCAGTCTGTGCGTGGCTCTCTGTTTCTGCAGCAGTCAGTGTCTAGCTGCAGGTTACTGTATGTGCTCATCCGTCCTCTACTGTTATTAGTGATACACACAACGACATGTGAAAGGGTTTTATTTTTTATTTTTATTTATTTGTCCTTTATTTGTGTGACCACCAGGGTTGTCAAACAATAGCCTCTTTTCCAGGTGAGCCTTGGCCAAAAAAAGGTAACATTTAACAAAAAAACTACGTCACATACAAAACTAAAACACACAATGTCCAACATGTAAACACCATATAAGCAACAAAACAGGTAACATATTCAGGTGAAAAAGACAATCTTGTTTTGTTTGTTGTATGAGGCCATTCTATGCTATGCTATGCTATGCTATCACTCTTTCTGCTTAGCAATACTATTACATATTCAGTCATACCGTGGCCATATATAACATTTATATATTTAGTTTTATTTTAGAGTGCATAATGTGAGTCATCATCAGGAATGATGAGGAATCCTGAAATGTATCCCATAATAAGGATGGTTAGTTCAGTAGGCCTGCTGCAGCTAGCTCTAGAGTAGGCTAATTAGATTGATCCTCTCCAACACCATAGCGCTCTCAACTGCTAGCCTGGAGGACCAAGCATATCAAATGAATAAACAGTAGCCTGCTGCAGAGGGCAACAAGCCTGCAAACAAAACCTGATACCACAGGAACATCACTAAGGGATTGAGAGAGAGGGAGACAGCTCTCCAGATTACAGCAAGATGACTGCCATCAGGTTTTATCCCAGCACACACCATAGCATTATGTAGCGTAGCATAATATTGTCTATAACATACAGGGGCTATAGTAGGGATAGCGTGACACAAGATATCAGAATATGAAAATACAGAGTATGAAAAGGCATTTTGGTGTGTGAAAATGAATTGATATCAGTGTGGTCATTGAAGTCACCCAAGTAGCGTACTGTAGAGACAGAGGTCAGATAACAGCATTCATATTCCCCTTGTGACCTGTGTAAGGCAAAGACAGGATGCCATCAGAAGCAGCAGCAATGACTGATTTTGCCCCTTTGATTATAAAAACGTAATCAAATATACTGACTCAGTATGCTGTATTTCTGTGTTTATTATTTGGTTTATATTGTACAGCACTTTAGTCAGTGAAAACTGTGTTTGAATGTGCTCTATAAATAAGTCTTACTTAATTAAAGGGGAAATCTGGCAATTTTTCGCATGATTATCCCTTTCTCAAGGTCACTGAGTACTGTTAGTACAAAACAAACAAAAGCAGTTTGACCTTAAGGTGACCAGATGTCCGAGACCAAAACCGGGGACATAATCCCAAAATGTGGAAAAAACGGGGACATTTTCAGTTAGACTATCAATCTGATTGAAGTACATACAAGTTTTTATCTTCAAAAAACGGGGACACGGGTAGTTTTTCTGCATTTTCCCGGGGACAGGCAACCAAAAACAGGGACAGCCATCAGCTAAAGTAGCCATGCCGGCATCTTCAGCGCTACACTCTGGGGGCATCTTCCTGAGCCCCTACAGTACAGTGTGTTCATGCCCCCAGAGTGTAGCACTGTGCTGTACAGTAGTTGCCTGGCTCTTGTGATGGGAGTGGAGTCAACTGGTCTGACCTTTCCCACAATGCACTTCTCTCTGCACCAGAACTGGGCCAACGCTGGCGCGGCTCTGTGCCGGGGTCAGCCGCTCTCGAGAAGAGGAAGAGGAAGAGGAAGAGTAGCCTAGTTTTGCATCCGCCCCGTGTGATGCTCAATAAGCCTACTTTATTCCACCACTGCCCACGGGGAAGCTTTCCTTAAGGGGAGTTGGGATGATACCAGTTTATTATTATTCTCATCAAGAGAAGGCTACAACTGTTGTCTGGCCTAAAGGAACGCGCAGTGCTTCCCTTAGCCTCCGCTAATGCCCCTGAAGCGTCTCTGTGCACCAGACTTGGCAAATCCAACACCATGTCATTAATTATCTTTGAGAGCAAAGTCTGGCAGTAGCCTCCCTCTTTAACACCGAGTCCGTCTAGGCTGCTCATAACTAGACTGCACTGTACATGCTAAAATAGAGACGCGTGGGAGAAGCATTATTTATAAATCAGAGATTAGAATTGCCATCCGCAAACCACACAACCTGCCAACGCCACACCACCCCAGCCATCCACTAACCCACACGCACATGCACACACACACACACACACACCCACACACACGCACACCCCCCACCCAAACACACCCACCCACCCACCCATACACACACACACCCACACACCCACCCACCCACACACACACACACCCACACACCCACCCACCCACACACACACACACCCACACACCCACCCACCCACACACACACACACACACCCACCCACCCACCCACCCACACACACGCACACCCACCCACACATACACACCCACCCACATGTACTTATCCCGTCATCAGTAAGCAGATGCTTGTTAACTGCTGCAGCAAAGAGCAGCAGAGTGGACTGAGACAGACGCCGCCGCTAGCCTAGTCAGGTCAGACCTAATCCAGATCCTGCTCCAGCTCTCGGCTGCGCTGGCTGCCGTACAGAACATCTGATTCTCACCCGTAGCTGGAAATTGAGCTTAAAACCTGTAAGCTGAGCTGATGGCAGACTATTTGGGTTTAAAAACGGGCTAAAAACAGGACCAAGGTCTCTCACCCCACATTTAGAGAAGGTGTGTGTGTGTGTGTGTGTGTGGTGATAAATCACACTGCTAAAATTGACTTGGTGCCACAGGCACACACAGGATGTTTTGGGATGTGATGTTGATGAGAATGAGCGACCGAGAGAAATCAGATGCAGCAATAGGAGACAAGGTAGGCCTTTGTATTGACCTTCTGATGCTCCGCATCGTGTGTGTGTGTGTGTGTGTGTGTGTGTGACTTGGATGCATTTACTAGACGCGTTCATCCAACGCCACAGACATAGAAAACAAAGCTGTGGTATATTGTGGCGTTTTCACTTAGTTGTCAAAATCACCTTCTGAACCTAGATGCTGTTTTTGCCTTTGTCTGCATGTGTGTCTTTGTGTTTGTGTGTTATAAGCAGTGTGTGTGTGTGTGTGTGTGTGTCTTGTGTGTCTTCATTCTCTCTGTGTCCTGAATCATCAGCTCTGTCAGTGGGCTGTCCTCCTCTTGCTGACCATCTGACCAACACACACACACACACACACACACACACACACACACACATATAGACACACACACATGCTCACACACAGACACAGACATACACACACACCTACATACACACATGCTGACAAAATATCTACTCTCAAACAACGGAATACACACACACACACACACACACACACACACATACACACACACCGTGTCAGTCTGTTAAGCTTCTGTCCAGTGTATCACATCTAATCACGTTATGTGTGTGTGAGGTATGAGTCTCGGTCTATAAAACTGCAATCTAATTCAGGTCAATGTGTTCTGCTCTCCTCTCTTGACAAGGTGTGTGTGTGTGGAAGGAGGAAGTGTACGTGTATACTGTATATACCTGTGCGTGCGTGCGTGCGTGCGTGCGTGCGTGTGTGTGATAAATGGGGTTTGTGATTTGCTGATGAGGCACAGGTCGTTTAGTAAACTGGTCTCCACGGTTACTCTGCATGCAGGAGCCTCGTAAAGGAGGCTGGGTGGGGACTGGCTGCTCACACTGCTGTTGCCATGGCAACTGCATGATTCTGAGGTTCCGGCTCTGTCAGTGCATCTTAGGATACTTATACTGTCCTGTTATTTTAAAACTCAGTCTGTGTGTGTGTGTGTGTGTGTGTGTGTGTGTGTGTGTGTGTGTGTGTGTGTGTGTGTGTGTGAGAGAGAGAGAGATATGTTGTTGTGGTGTGTAGCCTATATGTTTTGTAAATGAATCCTTATTATTTGACTGTGGTAGTCACCTGCTGTGAATGAGCTGTATTGTTTATTCCGAGGACTGACCCCATTTCCTTTCTCAATATATATACATCTTTTCTATAGGAATTATCAAATAGTTTATGCCATGAGTAATTTAAAATTACATTTTGAGCCTCAAGTTTACAATGGCTTGCCACCGTACATCAAGTCTCACACTCAGCTGCAAGCCCTGTGTGTTTGCCCAAAAGTGAAATATCAAAATCACCACACACTGATCACCCGTTAACGTGGGTTTAGATTTGATTTGTAGCGAACAGGGAGTTTCATCAGGTTCACTCTGCCTCTGTGTGTTTGTGTTGACGTTTGTGTTTGTGTTTGTGATTGTGATTGTGATTTTGCTTGTGTTTTGGTTTGTGTTTGTGTGTGTTGTGTGCGAAGCGCTGCAGAACAAAGAGTAACACGACAAACACGAACCCATGACCGTTCCCCTCACACACAGATGCATCCAGACACACACCTCATACTCAATAGCACGGGGGTTTGGAGAGGTACTTAGCCTATTTTCTGCACTCTATGCAGCAGTGGGTTGTGATGGAGGTTGTTTTGAATTAGATATTTTTTGGGGGATGGGGTGGAGCTTGAATTTGTTGCTCTTTTTGTGTGTGTGTGTGTGTGTGATGGGGGGGGGGGGGGGTTGTAATTGTTATTGTTTTAGGAAGGGGGTTGCGTTTATTGTGTGAAGCATGTGTCTCTTTTGAAAGTTGGAACGAGGCAGTTAGTGGATTGTGTTTCTAGTGCTTTGGACAGAGACAGCAGATTTGTCTATTGTTGGAAATATGCATGATTTTTCGGGAGGGGGGAGGGTTGTCCATGGTTAATGTTTTGAGCACTTTGAGGGGAGCATATATCTCCATTGTCTTATTCATGTCTATTTTTGGAGGGTGATGGGGTGGTTTGAGTTAGCATTGTGGTGGGGGGGGGCAGGGGGGTACTTTGGGGCAGAGGGGCAGACATGACAGTGACCCTAATACCAGGGGAAATGCCCCCTAATCCCCCATAAGCCACCCCCCCTCCCAGAGCTAACACCCGCCCTCTCATAGTGCCTCTATTACATGCAGAGAGCACCCTGCCAGGAACCACCCCGACACACACACACACACACACACACACACTACCCTTTCACACACAGACAAAAAAACAGCTGATAAGCAGAGTGCTGAGAGAGAGAGATGAGGAAAAGAGAGAGGGAGAGAGATGAAGAAAAGAGCTAGAGAAAGAGGGAGGGAGAGAGAGATATAGAGGGAGAGAGAGATGAGGAAAGGAGAGAGGGAGAGAGAGGAGGAAAAGAGAACGCTAGAGAGAAAGGGAGAAAGAGATGAGGAAAGGAGAGCTAGAAAAAGAGGAAGGGAGAGAGAGAGAGATGAGAAAAAGAGAGGTAGAGGGAGAGAGAGGGAGAGGGAGCGCAAGAGTCAGAGAAACTGAGGGAGTGTGAATTTGTTTGGTGTGTGTGTGTGTGTGTGTGTGTGTGTGTGTGTATTGTTCTATTATAGTTGAGGGGACGTTAGAAGGTCAGAGAGGGAGGGAAAGAGAATGAGGATGAGTAGAAGGAGGAGTAGCAACAGAGAAACAGAGAGAGAGAGGAAAGAGAGATGGAGAGAGAAGGAGAGAGAGGGAGGGAAAGAGAGAGAGAGAGGAAAGAGAGAAGGAGAGAGAGGAAAGAGAGAGAAGGAGAGAGAGGGAGGGAAAGAGAGAGAGACGGGGAACCTAACCTGTCCCTCGTCCCCAGTCCCCCTTAGCCGAAGCATTTGATTCAAGCGCTATATTTGGTCTTCTGACCTCCCCCACCCAACTAACCCCCCCTCCTGCGTATCATGATTACAGAACCCCCCAACACCACTCCCACACACACACACACACACACACACACGCACACACTGTTCATGGTGGAGTTAAGTTTTACGTGCCCCGGAGAAGACAAAGGCACATTAGGCAGAGCAGAGGACATCCTGGACAGACGGTCGCAGTAGACGCTCAGACGAACAGGAGGACTGGCAGAGAGACAGAGAGAGAGAGAGAGAGAGGGGGAGAGCGAGAGGGAGAGAGAGAGAGAGAGAGAGAGAAGGAGAGAAGACCCGCATAGCAACTGCATCCTTTAGACTACATACACACACACACACACACACACACACACATACCAGCACATGCTCAACACTCACACACGCAAACTAAAAAATGCATGCACGTGTATACTGACACACACACTCACGCACACACACACACACACGCACACACACACACACACACACAAACATAAACTCAAACACTTATAATCACACACACACACACACACACACACACACACACACACACACACACAGTTGCAGCGGAAGCATCCATTTCAGAGTCCTGCCTCCCTGGCAGTTTTTTTTTTTCCTTTCTTTTTTTTTTTCCCGTGTGCTGTGTCACATGACTCAATGGCACCTTGCTGCTGCTGTGTGTCCCTCTGCCTGAGCGAGAGCGAGAGCGTGTGTGTGTGTGTGTGTGCGTGCGCGTGTGTGCCTGCCTGCGTGTGTGTGTGTGTGTGAGTGCAAGCCTGAGCGGATGACTCCCGGCTCCACTTTCACTCGCTAACGCCAAACGCCAGCACCAACGCCAGCAGCGCTCCAGCATGGCCGTGGAGGAGGGAGCCGACTTCCTAGTGAGTGTGTCTCTCTTGCGCGCGCGTGTGTGTGTGTGTGTGTGTGTGTGTGTGTGTGTGTGTGTGTGTGTGTGTGTGTGTGTGTGTGTGAGGGCATGTGAATACGAAAAAACAGCGTATGTGTGTGTTGGAGAAAGTCTAATTTTTTAATGTCAGGGACGGGCTGACTTTGGGGCTGCAGGTGCTGCTAGTGCTGCCTCCGTGTGTGTGTGTGTGTGTGTGTGTGTTCCTGCTACTGAGGAGAGCAGGAACCTGCTAGTGCTGCCTCTGTGTGTTTCTGCTACTGAGGAGAGCAGGAACCAGGACAAGCACTCGGGCGAAATATCCAGGATCCACTGGCTGGATCACAGAGCAGTGGGGTGGATGGATGGATCTGGCGTGAATGTGTGTGTTTGCCTGTGTGTACTGTATGTTGTGTGTGTCTGTGTTTGCCTGTGTGTTTTACTAAAAGGACATTTTTGGAGGGAAGGCTAACAGTGGACGTTTGTAACAGTCTGGAAAAAAGTTCTCGGAGAAAAGAAACACAATTACTCTTTACTCAAACGGATTTGGTTTAAAGCGCCAGACAAATATTTTTGGTTGTACAGTATGTGTTGCTTTAGGTATTGCAATGTTCAAAGCATGTTTGTTTGTCAGGACGTCGCAGTGCTGAAATATTCTTTGAATATGTCTTCATTATGAAATGCATGATGCTTAAATGGTCTTAGCATGTTTGTTAAAAAGTCACGATAGCTAAATGCTGTGGAGATGTTATTGTTTGGCAGTCATGCTGTACCTAGTCAAGTCCAGTTGAGCTGTTTGTGCACCAGGTAGGCTATAGGCTGTTGTTGGCTTTTGCTTGTTGTGTGTCTGCCCCTCTTGACTTTGGGGTATGTGTGTGTGTGTGTGTGTGTGTGTGTGTGTGTGTGTGTGTGTGTGTGTGTGTGTGTGTGTGTGTGTGTGTGTGTGTGTGTGTGTGTGTGTGTGTGTGTGTGTGTGTGTTTATAAGGAGGGTGGGGGGCATTCTGAGTGGCACTGGGGACATGGTGGCAAGGCTCCCTGCCACCTGGCATTGCACACACACACACACACACACACACACACACACACACACGCTTCACATCTCACGTCAACTCGTACTGTCCTCTCCAAGTATTGCAGATATGCCCAGTGGCTCGGGTCAGACCTTAACCGCTTACAGACTGCTGTTGATCTGCCGATGTGGACAGACCAGTCTGGAATTGCTGCAAGTCTGTGTGTGATTGGGCATGAATTGGTGCTTGATATGTATAGGTATACTATACATGTCTATTTGCATGTGAGAGTTTGTGCTTTTGTGTGTGTGTGTGTGTTGTTTATGTGAAATTAAAACAATACACAGTTGTTGTGCATGGGGGCGGGGTGAGGATCTTTGTGTCATTGCTAGTGTGTGTGTGTGTGTGTGTGTGTGTGTGTGTTAGATGTGAACTATTCCCTGCTGTTGGATTAGACTGAGGCTTTCTGGCCCATTAGAGAGAGCAGCTCTGCAGTGTGCTAGGATGACACTTTTGAGCTGCGCACACACACACACACACACACACACACACACACCCACACACATATATCTTACTCAGGGCTGTTACCTGACTCCCACTGTGCACACAGGCGCGCGCGCACACACACACACACACACACACACACACAAACACACACACACACACACACACACAGAGCACAGTCTTGCATATGCCCACACTCTGCGCATGATTTTACAAACACACACACTTAGAGAAAATACTCATATGACACCATGCCTGCATGCATGTAGGCACACACGTTGCGCAAACACACAAACACACATACACACACACACACACACACACACTCACATGCTCTGTAAACACACATACCGCATCTGTGAATATACAAAAGTTTCTGTTTTGACTGTTAATCTGTGTATTGTTTTGAGAATGCAAGATGGATGTCTTTGGGCTCTTCTTTTTATGCTGAGTATCTGAAACAAGAGCTGAGATCTCCCTGCTGAGGGAGGGTGTGTGTGTGTGTGTGTGTGTGTGTGTGTGTGTGTGTGTGTGTATGTGTGTGTGTGTGTGTACAGTATGTGTGTGAGTGAGCAGACCTCTTCAATCCAGAACACTGTATCATACCACACCGACAGAGCACAAAGCAACAGAGCTGTCTCTGTATTCCGAGACATTCCCGATATTCCCTGTCAATTTTCCGGATGCTTTAGATAGACTCGGCTACACGTTTGCTGGCCAAAGTTCATGTCACTTAGTGCTTAGGGCTTACAGTGAGAAATGAGTGCTATGGATTGGGCTGATGCTGCTGGCTACCACAGTGTTAAAGGATCAATACAGGAACTTTTGATACACAAGCGAGAGTGAGAATGTGGTTTTGTTGGTACAGTAGGCCTGTCCTAATGGCTGGTCTGGAGTGAACTGGGGTGTCCCTGTAAGTGTGTGTGTGTTCATATGCGTCTGTGCATGTGTTTGCGTTTGTGGTGTGTCTGCGATTGAGAGTAGAGGGGAGAGGAATGTGTTTTGTTGGTCAGTCGTGTGTGTGTGTGTGTGTGTGTGTGTGTGTGTGTGTGTGTGCGCGTGCGTGTAGATGAGTGTGTACATGTATATGTGTGTATCTGTGTGCATGCGTGAGTGCGTGCGTGCGTGCTTGCGTGTGTATCAGTGTGTGACTAAGAAGGGTGTGATGTACAGGCTTTTGGGGATAAACTCAACAACAGACAAGATTCAAGTGTCTGTGTCAACAAGCTCACAGCCATAGGGAGCATCTTTCCTCTCTCTCTCTCTCTCTCTCTCTGTTTCTCCATCCTCTCTCTCTTTCTCTCTTCCTTTCTCTTTCTCTGCTTGACTGTGTTCTCCTCTCCTCATCGTTGTTTAGGCACACATTTTCTCACAGTAACAGAAAAGATGCATAAACACTACGGGTGTGATAGCAGTGTGATTTAGTGTGTGATTTTGTGTGTGTGTGTGTGTGTGTTTGTGTTTGTGTGTGTGTTTGTGTCTTTGTGAGTGCGGTGTCATCATGATGTAATGAATACAATGTGGGCCAGACTGCCTCAGCAAAACTATTATCTCACAGCCCACCATCCGCCAGAGACGCACACACACACACACACACACACACACACACACACACACACACACACACACACACACACACACACACACACACACACTTGTGCCAGAGAGGCCTGGACTAATCCACATCTACACAAACAAAATCACAGTGGGGTTTTTTTTTTGGTGCATGTATTTGCTGTGGCCATTTTGCAGGGGCCAGTGTGTGATATTGTCTTCGCACAGTTTCTGTATTTATGCTGACATGTGTTCTCACAACTTAATCCATCTGGGTTAACGTCTGCTGAGCAAATATAAAAGCTATCACTTTGGAGCGGTCACATTCAATACACTGTCTGTTATATCTCACACAAGCATGAAATAGACAGAGCCTAGCATTCAATGCGTCTACACACAAGCTCAGAAGAGTTGTTCTGATGTATTTGATGTGTCTTTCTCTACTACTGGATATTTGCATTCTGGATATGTGGCATGCTATCTTTGTTGTTGTTTTTTTGTTTGTGTTTGTGTTTGTATTTTGTATTTTGTTTGTGTGAGTGTGCGCTAAGTGCAGCAGAACAAAGAACGACTAACACAAGCACATGACAGTTCCCCTCACACACAGATGCGTCCAGACAAAAACCTCATGGTGAATAGTGTGTGTGTGTGTGTGTGTGTGTGTGTTTTCAGGGACGTGAAAGAGAGGGGTATAATTTAGAACCTGTGGACACACTGTGGTTTTCAGCACCTCATGTGCACCACAATATGTGTGTGTACAGGCCAAATCAGGACGATCTCAGCTGGCTCTCTGTGGTGGTGTTAGTGTTGGTGTTGGTGTGTTATTGTCTCTCTATACTGTGTATGAGGCAGTGCAGTCCAAAGAGGAATATGAGCAACTCAAACACATGACATTTGGACAGCACAGATGCATACACACACACACACACACACACACACGCACACACACGTACACATACACACACACATGCACACACACACACACACACACACACGATGGTGAATAGAATGTTTTAGAGTCGAGAGATAAATAGGTCTTCTCTTGACAGGGTCGTTTGTTATAATGGATCTCACCACTCCCAAATACCAGCTCAGATTCAAATGCACTTCATGACTGTGTAGGCCTATCAGTCCCACCTAAAGGATTCTTAGCTTACTGCTTTTTCTATCATCAGAACTGAATTGGGTAGAAAAGTCTTAGTAACTGCTATAGTAACAGTAGTAACTGTTCCATTTCTGACTGTTTTTCTGTATGGCACAGTTTTCTTAGCTTGTGTCATAATATCTTAACAGATGTACTTGTTTTTATTATGTCTGTTATGCCCCAGTGAAATGCACTGACGAGTGCTCTGTTGGTGATGTTTTGTGTTTTGCCCATATAAGGGTTGCTTTGTTGGTGGTTTTGTTTGGTTTGGTTTTGTGAGCCTTGGTTGCTGATAGGCTACTGTGGGACACCCCCCACCAATAGCACAATGACCTTAACACCTCTCGGGGGGGTGTGTATGTATGGAATACATCATATGGTTCTCCGCAGCAGATATGGATCTCCTGCTTATATCCCGGCACAAAGGCTATAGACTCATACACAGTATATCTTCTGCACTCATGGCAGTACTATTTCTGTAACTTTTCTGTGAAATGAATTGAAATAAAGTTATTTATTTATATATCAACTCAGTGCTAAGGAAGTACTCTTCACCTGAGTATTCAGCCAGGGGACTAACATGTCATAAGCATCTTATAAGCACACCGGATACAGTAGAACTGTGTGATAGGAATTAATGTATGTACAGTATGACAGATCATCAGCAAATGACATCCGCAGCCCTGATGATGGTAACCTCTTATTGCATGGTAACATCACATGGTTAATAACAGGATATACAGTAATATCCACAGCCCTGATGATGGTACAGTAACTTCTTATTGCATGGTAACATCACATGGTTAATAACATAATTTATTACACGGCTCTTCAGAGTGCTTCAGAAAGTTCCATTCACGTGAATGGTCCCAATGTTAGAATATAGAATATATATATATATATACACACACACATGAATGGGCCTTCCCAACATTAGAATATAGAATATATATATATACACACACACATGAATGGGCCTTCCCAGTGTTCGGAGGTCTGTTCAATCTATATAATGACCGCTGCAAAGTATATAATGACCGCTGTCAATGGCAACGCTGCGCGTCGGGGTTCTGTTCATCCTGTAGGGACTTATCTTCCGATAATGACCGGCGTTCTATACATTATCCCTTACATGATATCCATAAGCCTGATGACCGGCGTTCTATACAGTACATTATCCCTTACATGATATCCACAAGCCTGATGATGGTGACTTCTTATTGCATGGTAACATCGCATGGTTAATGGCAGGATATGATATCTGATGTGAGAAGGTCAAATGAGGTCGCCTATCACCTGTATGGGAGTAGGTGAGCAGATCACTGCACCTGAGGTATCCAACACTGAGTCACCTGGCTCCATTATCAGGGCTATAAGGGACACCATCATCTGTGTCCCCAGTCATAGGGCTTGACACAGCTCCACCATACAGTAGGCGTGTTCTAGGCAGGCTGCATAGCCTGGAGACCCGGGGTCTTACTAGAACAAGCGCTACACTCCTGTGGAGAGATGGAGGAGAGAAACTGCACTGTCAGGTCAGCACTGGCCTTGGGTTACAGGGATTGAGCTGCCATTGGATCCTTACCCCCCCCCCCCCCCCCCCCCCCCACACACACACACACACCCTTAATCAGACACCCAGGCTTCTTCCAGAATCAGCAAAACATTGTGTGTCTATGTGTGATTTAGATTGTCAGTTTATGCATGTCAGCATATGAGTGTGTGTGTGTGTGTGTGTGTGTGTGTCTATGTGTGTGGTTTATATTATATTTATGTGTGTGCGCACGTACTGTATGTTTGTGTGATTTAGCCCCAGAGAGAGAGAGAGAGAGGGAGACAGAGAGAGAGAGAGAGAGAGAGAGAGAGAGAGTGTGTGTGTGTGTGTGTGTGTGTGTGTGTGTGTGTGAGACAAAACTTCAGTGTATATGTGTGTGCTCCTCAGGGGTGTTCTGTGTCTCCTGTCGTCTGCCAGTCTGCTACTTTGTGGCGACAGAGTGTGTGTGTGTGTGTGTGTGTGATGACAGAGTGTGTGTTTTGACAGGGTGTGTGTGTAATGTTGTGAAGAGGGATGCAGGCCTTTCTGATGATGGTGCATTATTACTGATGTCTGACAGAGAGATGGAGAGATGAAGAAAGAGATAGAGAAAGAGATAGAGAGAGAGAGAGAGAGAGATGGAGAGACAGGGGAGAGAGTTAGAGATGCTTAGAAAGAGAGATGGAGAAAGGGGGAGGCAGGGAGCGAGAGTAAGCGATACGAAGAAAGAGATGGAGGGAGGGAGCAATAAGGGAAAGAGAAGAGAAGAGGAGAGACAGAGAACGAGAGTGACAGAGGGAGAAAGAGAGAGAGAGGGAGAGGGAGAGAGAGGGAGGGAGAGGGAGACAAAATGGGTGTTCAAATGCAATGAAAGTCAAATGCTTGTCTTCTGTAAGCTTTTGTGATTCAGACTAACGATTTGTCATTTTGCTTCTATCGATGCATCTGTTGATGGACGAGAAGGCTGCAGATACCCCTCTCTCCTTAGTGTCGTTCTTCTTCTACCTCCCCCTCTTTCCTCTCTGTCGTTCTTTCTCTACCTCCCCCTCTCTCCTCTGTGTGGTTCTTTTTTTTTCTTTTTCTACCCTGCTCTCTCTCCACCACTTTGCTTCTCTCTGTATCTCCGTGTTAATTGTGCAGAGACATTTGAGCGATGGAAGTAATTATATTTTCAGTGCTAATCCTTTAGCAGCCTCACATGCACACACACACACACACACACACACACACACACACACACACACACAGAATGTTCTCTGTTTACACACACACACACACACACACACACACACACACACACACACACACACACGTACACACACGTACACACACACACACACACACCTGATTGGGTCTGTGTGTGGAGTCATGTCTCAACATACACTGACTGAAATGCTTCACCGAATAACAATGTTAAACCAGAGATTGTGCGTCTATGTAAATGTGTGTTTCATTCATAATGAATGAACATATGTTTTTTATTTTTTTTTTATTTTATTTTTTTAGAAAAATATGTTCTGGAATGCTGTGAAGAAGAAATGTGGTCTCACATGGCCATCACAACAGAAATGAGTTGTGAAATTATTTATATCTGCATTATTATTACATTGCACCTTATATTTCTGTACATTATTACATCTGGTAAAGAAGTCTTCATCATGCACATCTCAGCACAAACCCGAATAAAAAGCCAAAAGCCTGGCTGCACTGAGACATTCATACCCCTGATCTAGCATGGAGTTTAATCTGGAGTGACTCTGAATTAAAACATTTTTTTATACATACAGTATTTAGCCCACTCCTCTGCCACCGCATGCAAATCGGGAGGACAGGCGTGGATGAGGGACTTGAGCTCTTACAACAGAGAGATTTTCAGCTTTTTAAGACATCTAGTGTCGCTGGTGAAACACGTCCTCTCCTCTCCTTGTGATGTTTTCTGGCGCGAGCGCCTCAGTGCTCGTCTGATTAGTGTCCCGCTGGGAGAGAGACTGGACAGAGCACAATCGCTGGGCAAGCGCGTGCCTCCGTGGAGTAGAGGTGTCCTGCACTCAGCCAACTGCTCTGGACAAGGGAGGGTAGCGTGCCCGTGTTCTGCCTAATTTGTCTTCACATCAGGACAGGAAAATAGATTGTCAACGGAAGGCCATCTTTGGACCTATCAGTACCTCTTCACATATTTCTCATCTACTTGCAGTAGTTATGCCATACATTATATTTATATACATTGTCCAAATATAAAGTAGATTACACACACACACACACACATATACGCACGCGTTGTTCTGGCAGATTTATGTATTTCTATGCCTGCTGTTGTATGATGTTTAGTTGAACAAGAGAATTCCAGCAGGGAAATACCCAGTGTGAATTATTGAGGTGCAGACAGAGCGAGCGTGCTATTTTAGAGCCCGACGCAAACGCAGACGCAAACGCAAACGAGCTTTAAGCTGAGCAGCGCTGAGCAGTGCTTCACGTGCGGCCACGTGAGCTCTGAGCTCGCTGCGTGCAAATGTGTCAAGCTCTCCACGTCCTGTAATGTGTAATGAAGGCTCTCTAGTCTAGCACACACACTTTGCATGTGTGTGTGAGAGATTGGGTAGAATGGTGTGTGTGTAGTGGGGGGGGGGGTAAATGTGATATAGTGTGTAGGGATATGCAAGGTGTGATGGATGTCTGTGTGACGAGATGCACGTGTGTGTGAGAGAGAGAGAGATGGAGACAGCGGATGTGGTGGTGTGGTGGTGTGCGTGTGTGTGATGTGGTGTGTGTGTGTGTGTAAGTGTGTGAAAGAGAGAAAGAGAGAGGGACAGCGTGTGTGTGTGTGTTGTGGTTAATGTGAGAGGGTGTGTGTGCGTTTGTATGTGAGTGAAAGAGAGAGAGAGAGAGAGAGAGGCAGCGTGTGTGTGCGTGTGTATGTGTGTGTGCGTGTGTGTGTGTGTGCATGTGTGTGAGCGGTGTGGTTAATGTGAGAGAGTGTGTGTGAGTGATGTGGTTACTGTGAGATGCTGTGTGTGTATGTGTGTGTGTGTGTGTGCATGTGTGTGAGCGGTGTGGTTAATGAGAGAGTGTGTGTGTGTGTAATGTGGTTTGAGGTGTGTGAGTGATGCACATGTGCTGTCCGCAGCACTCCTGTGCCCTTGAGCAGGGAAGGCAAGGTCAGTGCTACTGGAGGTGACCCCTAATGGGGCTCTAACGCATCTAGAGCGGGACTGCACTGTGTGTGTGTGGGAGGATCCCCAACACAACTGGGAATGAACCGCACCGCATGCTGTGTGTGTGTGTGTGTGTGTGTGTGTGTGTGTTTATGTATTCCAAGCAAAGCGCTGATTTTTAAAGAGACTTACTTTAATGTCTGGATTATATCTCAGCATGGGGTGATGATGGCAAGCAAAAATGCAAACTAGGTCTCAGGCGGCTGGACAGACTATTTTGGTGACATCATTTCATAGTAACACACACACACACACGGGCGCACGCGAACACTTGCACTTGCACAATGCACAATGTTAAATATCATACACACGTGAACACACATATCCACAGACACTCTTTCTCTCACATACACATAAACATGCATACATACTGTACACATGTCATCCATCCACATACCTCACAAACATGACATGCACACACACACACATACACACACATGCACAAGCCACAACATCTGTATTGCACCAGCCGTCCCCTCACTCTCTTCATCACCACCACCCTCACCACCATCATCTTCATCAGCGTGTCCGGTATAGTGGGCGTGGCCCTGTAAAGTGAGCGTGGTTTTCTCCGAGAGGAGCCGTGATTGCTCCCTGACCCCGTGAGCCCCACAGAGGGAACGCCAGAAGGCCCAGCGAGGACGCCATTCCCAGAGGAAATTCCCACTTTATGCAGCAGCCTGCCATGCTGTGTGTGTGTGTGTGTGTGTGTGTGTGTGTGTGTGTGTGTGTGTGTGTGTGTGTGTGTGTGTGTGTGTGTGTGTGTGTGTGTGTGTCTCTGCGGCGCTTGAGAGGCTTTGGAGCGTGTTATCATTATGGAGAGGGATCAGAGTGTGTTTGTGTGTGTGTGTGTGTGTGTGTGTGTGTGTATGTGTGTGTGTGTGTGTGTGTGGGCTGCTGCTGCTGCTGCTACTGCTGCAGCTGGGAGACTCTCCTCTCCTCTGTCTCCCCGCTGGTGGTGGTGAATACATCTCTCTCCTCATTTCCCTCTGTGATCCTTTCTTTCTTTCTTTCTTTCTTTCCTCTTTCTGTCCTTCTGCTGGTGATCACATCTCTCTCCTCCTCTTCCTCCCTTTGTGACTATCTGTGCTCTTCCTCCTTTCTTCTTTTTTCTATCCTTTCTTTCTTTCTTCTTTCTGTCCTTCCGTTGGTGGTGATCACATCTCTCTCCCTCTCTCTATACCCCTCTCTCCTCCCTTTGTGTCTCTCCATTCTTCCCTCATTTTCTCTCTCTTGTTCCCTCTCTCCTCTCCTCCCCCTCCATGTGTGGATGGGCCATACTGTACTGTAGTGTAGTGTAGTGTACTGCATGTACTGTAGGAGTCTGCTCAGTAGAGACCCTACAGAGGACTGCATGCTGCTGTGCTGTGCTGTGCTGCAGTGGCTCATATGACTAACACAAGCCCACTCACATAGCCTACATAAGAGCAACTTACATTATACTCCCCCCCCCCCCCCTTTACACACACACACACACACACACACACCTGGTTTACCCAGAGGAGATGGAATTATTCCTGTAAAAGAGGTTAACAGTGGGGGCACTGGTGAGGGTAGGTCTCCCAGTCACTCTGGGTGTGTGGGGGGCTCATGGGCTACTGGTTGAGCTGAGGGAGGAGGGTTAATGGGAACCAAATATAGAATATCTCATCTGTAGATGGATATGCACCCTCATTCACACACACACACACACACACACACACACACACATACACACACGCACACACAGTCATTACACATCCCACCAATCAGATTTTGTCCTTAGAGAGCTGGTTTGAGCCCACCGTGATCCTGTTTGATGTGTGTGTGTGTGTGTGTGTGTGTGTGTGTGTGTGTGTGTGTGTGTGTGTGTGTGTGTGTGTGTGTGTGTGTGTGTGTGTGTGTGTGTGTGTTGCGCTGTCTCTCTTTGTTCCTGTTTAAAGTGTCCGAATCACAGTGGACAGAGCTGTATGTTGCATTCTGCTGTGCGGTCACTTGTGTCAACTGCAATGTTCCAAAAAATCAGTAGACAGTATCTACATGACATGACAAGGCCAAAAGTACACATATACACACACTCTCTCTGTTTCTCACTCTCACACACACACACACACACACACACACACACACACACACACACACACAGTCACACACTCACTGCTGTACGTGTCAGCTTGCCCTGTCTGTGGATTTTTGAGTGTATCTCAGATTGAAAGCCCATTGAATCTTCAGAAACAAATGGAGTCAGCCCCTTAACCCTTGAGACATGCTTGGAAATTAAGAAAAGGCTGTGAGAGAGAGAGAGAGAGAGAGAGAGAGAAAGAAAGAGTGTGTGTGTGAGATGATGAGAAAGTATACAGCAGAGTGAGAGAGAGAGAGAGTGAGAGAGGGTTGAGAAAAGAGGAGGTTCATCAGGCTGTTATCTCTTCTGATCAGGGTTTGTTTCGCTGTTTGAGGGGATCTTCTCATCTCACGCAGTGCTTCTTCAGACGAGATATCTGGGAGCTGAAGTTGTCTCGACACACACAGACAGATAGAAAGAGAGAGCGTGAGAGAGAGAGAGAGAGAGAGAGAAAGAGAGAAAGAGAACTGGAGGGAATTGTTAGAACTCCTCATCACCTGCTGAGGAGGTTTTTTCTGCTTTTTTGTTTCAACTCTCTGGAGCTGTGGGGGCTTCTCTGTTTTGTGTTTTACGGGGGCAGACAGAGAGGTTCTTCCCAGCTCAAAGGATTTTTTGTCTGCCTGTTGTGTTGGAGAGATTTGGGGCTTGGGGCTTTATGTGCGTGTTTGTGTTGAGTGAGTGAGTATGTGAGTGTATGTGTGCTCTGTACTTCAAAAGAGATCTCGTGTCCCTGGAACATACCACTCTTTTCTCAGATTGTCACTGTCCTGCTCTCTGATGGAATTATTTTATGAGGTACAAAGCAGGCTGGGAAACTGTTGGAAAAAAAAAAATTGGGATTATGTGTGTCTGTATGCATGTTAAAGACAGGATAAAGGCTAATACACACACACACACACACACACACACACACACACACACACACACACACACACACACACACACACACACACACACATACAGAGGGAGAAAGACTCAACTTGTCAAAACTCTCATCACAACTCTCATCAAAATGTAATTCTATGTAGATGACTCTGTTTGACCTGTGATTGACCTTTGAACTCTGACCTCTCTGTGCCCTCTGCAGTCGGACAGCAATGCCAGCTATCTGCGTGCTGCCCGAGCGGGAAACTTGGAGAAGGTGCTCGACTACCTGAAGAGCGGTGTAGAAATCAACATCTGCAACCAGGTGAGCATGCCTGAACACACAAGCGCTCTCCCATTCTTTGACAAAACAGACATATTTTGAAGCAATATGATGGCAGCCTAAAGCTAGCTGAATGGCTATGGTCTGTTATTGTGTCATACTCTCTCTGCATGACACTGTAGTTGATGTGTGTGTTTTGTGTACTAGATTGTCTACTGTATGTTGTATCTTGTTGATATGTGTGTTTTGTGCACTTCAAAAAGGAATATAATGTTTGCAACACTGATAATTGCTTCCGCTTATTGTTAAAAACAAGCAGTGTTTCGACCCTACTGGGTCTTCATCAGGCAAAATGTGTTTGTGTACTTACATGTACAGTATGTAGCTGATGTGTGTTTGTGTACTAGAATGTAGCCTATGTAGTTAGTGTGTGTGTGTGTGTGTGTGTGTGTGTGTGTGTGTGTGTTTTGTGAACTAGAATGTATATGATGTCTATTTTCTACAGTATGTCAATAATGTGTGTGTTTTGTAGTCACTGATGTGTTTTGCTGTATGTAGTTGATGTGTGTGTTTTGTTGTATGTCACTGATGTGTGTGTTTTGGGTTGTAAAATTGTTTGAATGTAGTTGATGTGTGTGTTTTGTGTTGCAGAATGGGCTTAGTAGTGTGTGCATCTGATATGTGTGTGTCTTGGGTTCTACTGTATGTAGATTATGTGTGTTTTGCATTGCAGAATGGACTGAATAGTGTGTGTGCATCTGATATGTGTGTTTGTTGGGTTCTATGTAGATGATGTGTGTTTTGGGTTCTATGTAGATGATGTACTGTATGTTTCGCATTGCAGGATGGGCTGAATAGTGTGTGTGCATCTGATATGTGTGTGTGTTGGGTTCTATGTAGATGATGTGTGTTTTGCGCTGCAGAATGGCTTGAACGCACTGCATCTGATATGTGTGTGTGTTGGGTTCTATGTAGATGACGCGTGTTTTGCGTTGCAGAATGGGCTGAATAGTGTGTGCATCTGATATGTGTGTGTTTTGGGTTCTATGTAGATGATGTATGTTTTGCGTTGCAGAATGTAGATGAATAGTGTGTGCATCTGATATGTGTGTGTTTTGGGTTCTATGTAGATGATGTGTGTTTTGCGTTGCAGGATGGGCTGAATAGTGTGTGTGCAGCTGATATGTGTGTGTTGGGTTCTATGTAGATGATGTGTGTGTGTTGGGTTCTATGTAGATGATGTGTGTGTGTTGGGTTCTATGTAGATGATGTGTGTGTTGGGTTCTATGTAGATGATGTGTGTTTTGGGTTCTATGTAGATGACGTGTGTTTTGCGTTGCAGAATGGGCTGAACGCGCTGCATCTGGCTTCTAAGGAGGGCCATGTGGAGGTGGTGGCCGAGCTGCTGAAGCTCGGAGCGTCTGTCGACGCGGCGACCAAGGTCAGTCACAGGATTCATCATCTTCATTCACCTAAACGCTGTGCGGCATGCCAGAGTACATGGCACAGCATGTGGGCTCTGTGGTCAGCTAAGCTCCGTTCTGATGCTATTTTCAGTTCGCTTTTTTGTGAGGATGTCTTCCTGCTAAAAAAAGAGCTCCCTTCCACTGTCACCTTTGTGCTTGGAGGTTCAAGGCTTGGGCTGACATGCCTTTCACACCACGTTACGGTTCTTTGCAAATAGGATGGCAAGCAAAGGGGGGTGGGCATAATTGAACTCACGTGGCTCAAGAACATTTAGCTAGAACGATCACGATGGCTAATTGTGTCGGTGAAGCTAAGTAGTTGTAGTTGTGACCCCATTAGCGATTTCACTTCTGATCAGATCAGATCTCAGCATCGTGATGACTTTACAGTCTTACCCCCCAGTCACACACGCTACAAGCGACAGCGACAAAGAGACAGGCTGCCGTTCATTTTCAATGGGAGTGAACTTTTGCCAGAGACAAGCGACAAGCTTGCCGCTGTCGCGAGCAAGGCGGGGCTAAAATAGACAAGCAGGCTATTTTATGCAAATGTTGAGCGAAGCGACAAAGCGACTGCCAATCGGAGTGAAGGCAGCGTGACGTTCCTTGTTTGAAAGTAAAGTTGAATGTTTTATCCAAGATGGCGGAGCTAACTAAACGAAGGCAGTATTTCTGTACTAACAAGTAAGTTCAGGGTTTGTTGCCTTATATTTTGCTACTTCTAGTGAGAAATATGAACTTTACAATCCAAAGAGCCAGGTTTTGTAACCAAAAAATATATCTGAAGGCATGTACGAGCTATCGGTCAGCCACCTAGCACGTAGCAATCGTTAGCCGTCAATCACTCGCGAATCACCTCCCCACTCAACGGCAAGTTTGTGGAGTTGTCGCTGTCTCTTGTAGCGTGTGTGACTGTAGGGTCACACACCACAGGCAAAGAGAGCTGAGGCCCTTTGAAATTTGCAAACATACAGTAGGTGAACGTTTGCAAACAGTTTTCTGTTAGCCTTGAGTTTTTGGGCAAACAGTCTGAGGAGGTAGTTCTCCGCGATCATACAGTGGAACTGCACGTGAGTTTGATAAAGGCAACAATGCAATTACATGTAGGCTACCGTTCGAGAGAAATGTTAACACCAAATCATTCAAATTTAACTGTTCAAAGAAAACATGTTCACCACGAACGTTGCCCACTGTTTGCTAAAACTGAATGCACCTCAGGTGCCTCTACACTCTCCCTCTGCAGTCCCGCAGTCGAGCACCTGTCATCCATGTAAATTCATATTTATGGCTGTTGGGGTTTGGACGCGCCCGCCTGCCCTACCGGCCCGGCCCAGCCTCCCCTTGGGGCTCCAGCGTGTGGGGGGGTGGAGGCTCTGCAGGGGCTGGACGGTCCCGAGGGTGGTATTACCAGAGAGGGTTAAAGCGGAGCGAGAGGCGCAAACGTTCGATCATTTCCGCGTTCTGTCTTTGCAAAGGGGAGGGGGGCTAAATCCCCCTTTAAGCAGACCTGTTAACATTCGAACTGAACTGCTTGCCAGTCTGACAGAAATCGATATCCCACTATGACGTCTTTGCGACACGCCTCTTTAAGCAGACCGGAACTGTTCGAATTTTGCTGCCATAGAGATGCATTACGTTGCTCTATCTTGTCAATAATTAAAGATCTTTGGTATTACATTGACTAGCGGAAAGCACAGATGTCCTGTTGTTTGTTATGGTTCGGCTGCGGAACAGTTGGAGCGGTAGCATTACGCCGCTAGCTAGCGCCAAACGATTTGAGCGCTGGACTTGGTTCAACTTTCAAATCACAACGCGATTGAGCGTTGGCCATTTGTGTAACTTAGGGACGAGATTTTTTATAGGAACCCCTTTTTAATTATTATGGTCTGGGCATCGGGTTACTCTTTCCCGCTGCCGCTTCGTTACTTCGTGATCCCTGATCCTGCTCTCGCTCTCGCTCCCATCATTGGTGCTCACAGCTCTCGTCACACAAGCAGCAGGACTGGATAGGATAGAGGATACAGAGCTGCTCAGAACATGATCCATCTGATTACAGTCCTCATTTATGTGCTCTCTCATCTGTTAGACTTTCTCCCTTTATCACACAGACTCGCAGATACTGAGTCACACACATACACACAGACACACACACACTGACCCACGGACACACATATATGCAGCGGCCCTAAACAGGAGAAAAATGCCATAAGTTTTATCAGAAAGAATATGAAGGATACAGCTTTACAAGGCACTACTATAGGTAAGGATTCAGCCTTACAAGGCCCTATAGATAATGATTACATTTGGTTACATTTCTGAAGCATCAAGGTTCATTTGGGTTCATAATGAGAGACCCAGTTCATGTTTCCTAAGAGCCAGTATTTTGGATCATCAGTGCATATATTTATAGTATGGAACATCTAAAGACAGCTTTGATCAAAAATATACACACCCAGCACCAGAGTCAACGACTTCACCCAAGAAGAGGGTCAAGCCAAGGAAATCTCAAAAACACAATGGAATAATTCAACATATTGCACTGCAAGCATCACATCCATTTTTACCACAGATGTTGCCAATACAGGGACACATTAGCAGCTTTGTTGGTTGCAATGCAATTTCCCATTGCCAACCAACTAAGATGCTAACAGGTTAGCAACGTTGCTTTTGGGAAACGCACCCCAGGCTAGCAATGATTGGAAACACACAGTGCAGTGGCAGGTCTATGATGCATTGGATGGAAAAAACAACGTGTCAATTCCATCTCAAGACCTCTGCTCTGTGACACGCTGTTGGTGGCGTGTCGTTCTCCTGGAGCTCTCTGATGGATGAGTGTGTGTGTGCGGACCCAGCGCTGTGCTGTGCTGTGCGACACGCTTCGGAGAAAGTCCGTCATGGGATGGGGTGGGATGGCCCTGGACATGGCGAGCATACCTC
>NC_085011.1:5099490-5101990 GCF_963854185.1 Sardina pilchardus | reverse complement strand
GCAGCCAGAGCAGGACAGTCAGACGTGGTGAGGTACCTGATACAGAACGGAGCAAAAGTCGACATCAAAGCCAAGGTAAAACACACACACACACACACACACACACGCCTACACACACAAATGCACTGTTTCTCTACCTGTCTCTGTCTTGACACAAATACACACACATTCCCTGATAGATGCATTGCACCTACTCGCACAGGTAAACACACTCCCTGTCCTCCACACACTCTCTGACCCTAACGACACGGAGTCTCTGAACATCATTACAGAACATCAGGCGATTTAAAGGTTCCGTCTGTGACTTTGGGTCAAATTCAGCCAGTCCTCCAGATGGCCATGACATTAAGCAAACAAATGATGTTTTCTAAACAAAGTTCGGGAGGAGCCCATAGGGTTGATTGACAGCCATCACTCACCCAACTTCCGGACATAGGGTATTAAACCCTCCTTCCTTGCTGCCCCTTACGTCATGCTGGAGTTGCAAAGCCTCTGTACTGAGCCATACATGCTATTCCATTCTGATCAGAATCAGAACTGGGTATTATTGGATGTTGACAACACAAGCAAGGATGTAAGGTTAAGGTGTGTGTGTGTGTGTGTGTGTGTGTGTGTGTGTTGTATGTGTGTATGTGTGTGTTGTGTCTCTTCAGGAGCACAAAAGGTAGTAGACGGTGATTGGCTCCTGAGCTCAAACATCAACAACAAGGATCACTGACTAACCTTTAAAATCCTTTAAGGCGTACTACCTACTGTACCTGCTTGTTAATAACTCCTTCCCTTCCTCCTCAACACCCACCTGCCTGGTTGGTCCTGGTTGTCCGCAATCTTTTACGTTTGGTTGCCCAGGACGACCAGACGGCGCTGCACATCTCCAGTCGTCTGGGGAAGGTGGACATCGTCCAGCAGCTGCTGCAGCGGGGCGCCGCCGCCAACGCGGCCACCACCTCCGGCTACACGCCCCTGCACCTGGCCTCCCGCGAGGGCCACCACGACGTCGCCTCGCTCCTCATCGAGCAGGGCGCCTCCCTCACCACCGCAACCAAGGTCAGCCACTCAGCGTAGCTTCTCAGCTGAATACATGGATGCTGCCTTCAAAACGCTCTATGGTGTTTTGGGCCCCCAACGTCGTCTTCCAGGCAGCGCTGTCACTGTCGACTTCAAGGCACCTAACCCTGAGCCTTATCCTAACCTTAACCCTAACCCTAACCCTAACCCTAACCCATGCCCAACCCTAACCTTAACCCTAACCTTAACCCTGACCCTAACCTTAACCCATGCCTAACCCTAGCGCCTTCCAGGCAGCGCTGCCTTGAAGACAACGTTGGGGGCCCCCAAAACACCAAGAAACCTTCAAAACTGACAGTTATTTGGGAAATCTTAGAAGGCAGCAGCAATATTTTTTTAGCCTTGCTCTCTAGTTAGATATCTTAGATATCTTTTTTCCGTTTGGAACAGAGCCAGGGTCTCTCTCACTCCAAACGAGCCCTCGCCCTCCTCTCTGTAGGACTGTAGATGTCTGTCTGTCAATCACTCAGCTGAGCGGTCAACCCTGACACTGGTCAAAGAGGAAGAGATAGAGTGGGGGAATCAGGGGGAGGGGTAGAGAGAGAGAGGTATAGTCAGAGGGAGGGAGAGGTGGAGGGAGAGTGAGAGAGCAAACGAAGAGTGAGAGGGAGGTATAGACAAATAAGGAGAGAGAGTGAGCAAGAGAGCAGTGAGAGAGAGGTGTACAGTAGAAAAAGAGGGAGAGAGTGGCAAAGAGAGAGAGAAACAGAAAGAGAAGATGGTGAGAGAGAGAGGTGTAAAAAAAGGGAGTGGGAGTGAGAAAGAGAGAATGAGAGAAGAGAGAGAGAACGAGAGAGAGATAGAAGAGTAAGGGATGGGTATAAATAGAGAGACCAAAAGAGGGAGAGACAGAGAGAGAGAATAGATGGAGGGAGAGATAGACATGTTCATTCAATCATGGCAGTGAATTGTCTTGACCTGACATTAATCTCAGAGCAATGGCTTGTTTATGGTTTCACTATAGAGTGCATACTGTGTACACACCAGGGTGTGTGTGTGTGTGTGTGTGTGTGTGTGTGGTTATGTGTAAGGGTGTAGAGTAGGTGTATGTGTGTGTGGTTGTGTGCAAGGGTGCGTATGTGTGTGTGTGTGTGTGGGTAGAATCGTTTGTATTGTTTGGATGGCAACAGAGCAGTTTTTTGCTCATTAAGACAACATTGTCTTCATATGTGTGTGTGTGTGTGTGTGTGTGTGTGTGTGTGTGTGTGTGTGTGTGTGTGTGTGTGTGTGTGTGTGTGTGTTCCGTTCAGTGGATACACGTGCATCTGTGTTGCCCAAGGCTCTTCTTGAAGGTGACCCCTGTCACAAGAAATGATTCATTTCCAGGGCAAACCCCACTGCGCCCATTTCCCATTCATCCTCCTCTCTCCCCTCCTCTCTCTCTTTCTCACTTTCCCTCGTTCCCTCTATCTCACCCTTCCTCCCTGGCCCC
>NC_085011.1:5084490-5094490 GCF_963854185.1 Sardina pilchardus | reverse complement strand
TCTCTCTCTCTCTCTCTCTCTCTCTTTATCTCCCTCCATCCGTCTCCCTCTGTAGAACGGGTACACCCCTCTTCACCAAGCCGCCCAGCAAGGCCACACCCACATCATTAATTTGCTGCTGCAGTACGGAGCGTCAGCCAATCAGCTCACTCTGGTACGTACTGAGGCATGCTGGGAAAATATGCTGACATCAGCAGAGGCGCACACTCTGTCACGGAGAGACACTCATTCATTAGCGAGCCTTCAAGCATTCATCCACGCGTTCATTCACACAACATGATTTGTACCTCCAGTCCCATTTTATTGTTTCTCCGTAGCCTCACGTCATGGCAAGGTCCCAGATCTGGCATAGAATATGCTGAAACTCTATTAAAAATGGACCTGAATATGAATTATGTATGATATCTACCGTAGTGAAAGGGCTTTGTAGAAAACTGAGAAAGGCCCTTGGTGTCCTTGCTTCAAATATACAAAATGTGAGAGGAAAACTAGAGGAGAACAGATTTTACTAGAATGTCAGTGGTAAAGAAACAGGATGTGTGTGGTGTGATATTTCATCTTTGTTATTCTCTCTCTCTCTCTCTCTCTCTCTCTCTCTCTGTGTGTGTGTGTGTGTGTGTGTGTATATGTGTAGAATGGGAACACACCCCTGTCAATGGCCCGAAGGCTAGGCTACATCTCTGTGGTGGACACACTAAGAGGAGTGACTGATGATGGCCTCTGCAATGTGGTAAGATCATGTGCATCCTGTTATTGTTTAACACACACGCCAAAACACACACCCACACGTTGTACTACAAACCATTACACAATACGTTTGTGCACCAAACCATCAGGAATGCAAAAGGAGTGGCAATATGCTTGTCTTTTTCTTCACACGTCTACGGCTCAAAGTTCATTCAAGCATAGAGAGGGAGAGAGAGAGAGACAGACTCTTGCACACACACTCTCTCTCTCTCTCTCTCTCTCTCTCTATCACACACAAACACACACACACACACACACACACACTCTCTCTCTCTCTCTATCACACACGCACACGCACACACACACACACACACACTCTCTCTCTCTCTCTATCACACGCACACGCACACACACACACACACACACACACACACACTCAGCAGGGCTATAAATTCCTCAGTTCAGATGGGTTGTCCAGGGACGCCCATAATAACCGGATTTGCATGTCAGGTTCTGATAAGCGTGTCACAGCGGCAGTGCTGGAGCTATTAGAGCCCACTGGCCCCAGATCAGTGGCTCTACCAGAGGCCTCGTGACCCAAAACACAGCTTTAGGCACTTTAGGCCTCTGGACGACTGAAACTCACCATATTATGCTTGAAAGTGGTAGACTTTAGCTTAAATATGTTTTATACTCTTTATCTTAACAATTATTGATGCTCTTGATTTTCATTTTGGCTCACACAAAGCAAGTTCCATTCTTGCAAGGGCCAGTGTCCCTTGGGGCAGCTCTGGGTCAAGAGCGCTGCTTAGGGCTCCTGGGAATTGAACCCTCCATTTTCCTGGCTGCTGCTTGCTAGCCCAGCTCCTCTCCCACTGTGCTGCCACAGCCTGCCTTTTATGTAAAGCTACTGTAGCTATCGCCTATCCTCCAGACAGAGGATGGGCAAAGTGTCTTAACTGAGCTCTATCTATGCTCTGTGTTTGCCATGAGGGAAATGCCATCATTTCCCAACTTTTATGTAAAGCTACTGTAGCTATCGTCTATCCTCCAGACAGAGGCTGGGGAAGGTTTTTTAACTGAGCTCTATCTATGCTCTGTGTGTGCTATGAGGGAAATGCCATCATTTCCCAACTATTAGCCGCGGCTTCTACATTGATTTTGCAACATTTCTTCAGCTATGAGGTTAATACACGAAGCGGTTGATATGGTCTTTTCTCATTCACATCATAGTTCAGGCAAACATTTTGGGGGCTTTCAGTTAGACACCTAGCAGACAGGTGCTCTCAGCACTGTTATTTAAAATGATATCCACATGTTACAAATATATTTATGTCATCTCTATCTGTTGACAGGCTGCGACAGAGAAACACAAAATAAACGTCCCGGAGACCATGAACGAGTTTCTCGACATGTCGGACGACGAGGGTGAGTCAGTCAACCACTAACCACATTGTGTGCTTACCCATCCCTGAAGGAGAGGCTGTGCCTCAAACCGCCTACTTGCACACTTCAAATACTTATAATGTAAGTACAGTATATAGTGCAGATAATGAAGAAACTCAATGCACTGAAAGTACCCAGATGACGCCATAATAATGGAATGGACACTACTCACACTAAACATATGCGTTCCTTTTGGGGCAATACTAATCATCAGAAAGCGTGCACTGCGGAAGTTAGTAGGCTACTCAGTGCACACCAGCAGTGTACTGAGGGAAGTATGCGGTTTGGGACACGGCCGTAGAGATGTTGTAGGCCGTTCACATCAGATTCAGTATGGATAGCTGCCAGTTTCAAAATAAATTAAGAAACGTTCCTGTTGATTGGCAGTAAATTCCCTTCCTTAACTCCTTAATCTCTAGAACCCAGCTGCATGCCATGGTCTTCCTGGTCTGTGTCCATTGTAATTGGTGAATTGGTGTGTCACGTGACTAAGTGCTCTCATCATCCCGACCCTGCTGTGCTGTGTGTGTATATGTGTGTATGTGTGTTCACGCTACACAGTGCATAGAGCCAGTCAGCGAGATGTTGCCAGTGAAGACAGTCAATCTGGTGGGGAAGAAGGTATTTGTCCTGGTTCCTTCATGTGTGTCTGCTATTAGCTATTAGCTATTAGCCATTAGCGCTGCTTTCCCTCAGTGGTTCTGTTCCTGCCAACCCCTGGTTTTTGTTTGAGCTAGCAGCTAGCTTGTTTTTGTAGAGGACTAACCTAGCATTAGCACTAGTGCTGGCTTCATGTTGCCTGCTTTGCTGTGTGTGTGTGTGTGTGTGTGTGTGTGTGTGTGTGTTTTAGTGTAGTGTCTAATACAATGAGACAGGCGCGCATATTCTTTAAAGTAAAACAGAAGGAGTGCACAGACACACATGTACAGTAGTGATCACACACACTTACATACAGTAACACCCAACCCGCCACACGCACACACGCACACACACAGATACCCACACATACACACATATGTACATACAGTACAGTACACCACCTCATACAGTACACACACACACACACACACACACACACACACACACACACACATGTACTACAGACACACATACAGTACACACATGTACTACTGTACAGACACACACACTTGCAGATAAATATGTACTTCCTGGAGAGTGTGATTACATCTTATATGGGTGAATGAATTGGATGAGTGTCTTAAGTTAGATACCGACATGGTTGCACTTGATCTAGCATGACATAAACATTTATGATGCTTTTAGTAAACACCCAGCCGACCGCACTGCAGTGAGTGAAATTATATGAGAGACTCTAAATGTTGATCATAATATGGCTTTGGCCCTAACAGGTGTTTCACACACAGAGATAAGCAGCCCACTCTTGAGACATTCTCTGTCTGTGAAGTTGAAGTACTTTATATACCAATAAGATTACACTGCTATACCTGTAGCATGTGCCAGGGCATATTACATTTATACATTATTTTCTTTATATAAATAGGTATATTATACCGCTATACCGTACCTGTGGCATATACCAAGGCATATCATACTTCATTTTATTTATATACATACAGTAGGTATATTATGTCGCTATTCCTGAGGCATATAACCCACCTGTGAGCAGTGTTGTGTTTTGTAAATCAGTGTCTTTGTGCACAGTGTTTGAGACAGCAGTGTGTTTTTGTGAAACAGTGTCTTTGTGCACAGTGTTTGAGACAGCAGTGTGTTTTTGTGAAGGGTGTTCCCTACCCTCCCACAGTAAGGCAGACTGTCGGTTATGTCTAGTCAGAAACAGCAGCAGCCATTTTAAGTGCAGTCCTGCATTCACCTGTTGCTGTGCTGTGTCCTAACAACACGCTGAGTCTTACATTATGTATGTGTGTCATCTGACTAAGCTTACATCTCCATGGAAACTGAGAGAGAGGGAGGGGGCAGGGGGTTGAGGTTACCTGTGCTGGAATCTTTGAAGACGTGTACCTGTATGAAGGATTTTCCTCTTGGAAATACATTTTTGAGACAACAGATTCAGCTGGCCAATAAACACCTCACACAAGTCATTCATGTAATGTTCCAATGTATGAGAAAGACTAAGACTAAGCAAAAGGTTTCCGTTGGGTTTCCGTTTCACATTACTAGAATGGTTGGTAGTTCCGTGTGAATCACAAGGCAAGGTATCAAGTAGGCTTGGATTAACATAATTTTAGTAACAAAGGAAAACTAAGTTCAAAGTTTAATGTCATGTACTCATACATAAGCATTTAAACATTGAAATCCCTTGTGCTCAAGTGTCCATTCAACTTCAAGAATAAATTAAAAAAGGAAAATAAATAAATAAATGATAAATAAATAAATAGATACTATTAAAAAAATGATGGAGAGAGAAGGAGGACGAGGGTAAAAAACACTACATTGAGTTGATTGGACAATATTAGAAGTTATCTCCTGGAGACAAAAAATACTGTTCTCTTATTGGCTGACAAGGTGCCCATTAATTCCGTATATCGGAACAGTGATGAAGTACAGTAGGTAAAGTAAGATCTGGTAAAGTAAAAAAAAAAGTTCACCGTTGGACATTACTGCTCTTCTGAATGATGTGGTGGAAGTCCTACCAAGAGTTTAAATCCATACAAGACAGCTGGTGGGTGGTGCATAATGCAGTATGTCATCTTAATGCAACACGGTGGAAGTATTGGTGTTTAGACTCCTTGGCTTCTGTCAGACTTCAGCAAGTGCTGCCAACGTGCATCCATGTCCATGAAGGCAGCTTGAAGAATGCCAGTGCTCTGGGCTCCTTTGTATGGTACTGTAGTCTACTGGTCTGAGCTGCGCAGCTCAGCGCTGGTGCTCTGATAAGGGCTGCCTTGGAGAAGAGATGAAGACCTCAATCGGTCTCATCTGAGATGAGAAAAATAAGGAATCAGGGACCAGGACTTGGCCTTCAGTACTGTCACGCAGCCATCATGAGAATATTGGAAAATAAACGTTATAAAGTCTCTGAGTTCATCCAATTTAACACGGAATTCTTGCTTAAAACCTTGAATTGTTGCAGAATGGAATGTTTTGTTAGAATGTTCCAGCCCCTGCTGTGTATGGAAGTCTTGTAGCGCGACCTGCTGACCTCAGCACTGGTGGTCTGATAAGGCGGCAGGAGAGGGGACTTTGCCTCCGTCTGAGTTGCGCTGAATG
Organism: Sardina pilchardus; assembly: GCF_963854185.1. NCBI lineage: Eukaryota > Metazoa > Chordata > Actinopteri > Clupeiformes > Clupeidae > Sardina > Sardina pilchardus. Next base: position 5,089,147 of record NC_085011.1, on the reverse strand, counting down.
TGTGTGTGACGGCTGGATGAGTTATGACTGCCACGGCTCCTTGTGCTGCTGCAGTGACACTATATTTGGTTTATGAATGCAATGAATGAGGTCTTTGCCAACACACACAGACATATACAGAAAAACACACACAATTTGATTGCTCTCTCTCTCTCTCTCTCTCTCTCTCTCCCTTACACATACACACACACACACACACACACACACACACACACACACACACACACACACACTGTCACACACCCCAAACAAATTTAATCCACTTAAGATTTTGACCAGGCGGCGTTGCAGTGTGCCCTCTTAGAGCTGAGGGGTGTTGTGCTACAGTATGCAGCTTATCCTTATTCTGCTTCCTTTTTACTTTACACTCACACACTGGGCACAAGACATGCAATCATTTGTGTGTGTGTGTGTGTGTGTGTGTGTTTGGCCTGTATTCCATCGTTTGTGTGGTTGGGATGGCAACGGCACAGTTTTTTCTTATGAAGACAACATGTTTTTGTCTTCATAATCTGAGTTTGCATGAGCATTCTTTTCTCTAGAATAACATTACACACACACACACACACACACACACACACACACACACACACACACACAATGACCCTCCTCGCTTCTCAGCCTAGACATAGGCGCTTGAGTCAGTAAGTTCACTCACTTTCCCATAGCGACTCTTCCCATCCAAATACTCATTAGATAAGGATTTATGGACGGTCAGAATGAATCGTGAAGGCTTGAGTCACCAGGGTTCACACACATAAGAAATTTAAAGCGTTCTTATCACCCCCCCCCCCCCTCCTCCCACTCCACTCAAACACATACACACACCTACAGTACCACTTCTCTCTCTCTCTCTCTCTCTCTCTCTCTCTCTCTCTCTCACACACACACACACACACACACACAGGAGAGTGTGAGGTTGAGAAAAGGGGATCTTGACAACGACAGTTGACTGGAGGCAGTCTCTCCCTCTCTATTCTCTCCTGGCTCCTGCGGTTTTTACTTTCGCCCCGGGACCTGCAGAGTTCTGCACCGTGTGAAGTTTTTCAGAGCAGCTTGGTTTGGAGGAGGGAAAAAAAACGCACCGGCTTTCTCTCGTCGCATCGGACAGGAGACGTACAGAGCGGCACAGGCTGGCCAGCAGACGGAGAGACCTCTGTGCCAGTGTGCTATTATTCTCATGACCGCTCGGAATTGCTTCCGTGGAATTAAACTCATTTCGCTGACCGACGGTGACTGGATTAACGTTAAACAAGCAGGCGAATAAAAGCAGACATATTTCACTGGAAGCCGATACGGGGATGGCAGCACTTCTTTGTAAGAGAGACACACAATGATTCACTACTATGGTGAGGACTCGATGCTTATACTGGAATACTGCGGCGTTTTTGTAGCCGCTGAACTGTTTGCTGTACGAAGCGGTAAGGTGTTGGGGCAAGACGCGGCTGGTATTTTAACATTATGCGGTTGGTGATGGTGCTGAGACTAAACCAATTCGGTTAACACCGCTGGCTAACGACATTGCTCGTTCGGTCAGTTGCTTACCTGGCTATGTATGACGTAGGCTATGGTGGAATAGTTTTATGAGGGTGCTGCGTCGGAAGCAACAGAGACTTAAAAAAAAAAAAAAAAAAAAAAAAAGCTGGGATCACTGTACCGGTGATTCGGTGGAAACGGGGAGAGTGCGGCAGCGGTCGGAGCAGAGAACCGGGGGGAGGGGCTGCAGAGTGGAAAAGAGTTGCAGGAATCGGTTGAGAGCGAGAGAGAGAGCGAGATGCTGATGCTGAAGGCATGTTGATATGCTTCGATATGTTTTCATTTTAATGCGCACTGCTTTTGCTTTAAATACATTGTGTATCATCGTGTCTTGTAAAGTAGCTAGTCACGTACCCAATGCATAATGTAAGCCAATAAACATAATCGATTATTTAATATAACCTTATGTTGGACACTTCGTATATTTTGAGATAAGTAGCCAGCAACAATGCATGGGCCTATGTGACTATGCGTGTTTGCCGCATTTCAAGTTCTATCTCCGCTTTGCCGTGGGATCCCCTGAGTTGCATAGCAATGTAGTCGGGAAACTTCGTCTCCGCGCATGGAATCAAGCGCAGTGGCGTATTGTTGCAGCACCATCCAGCCCTGAGCCTATCGACCAGTTGGGCCAGGTGTTTACCTACTGTATGTGTGTACTGTAGCAGTTGTAGACGCGTCCACTGGGACCACAGACATCACCCACACTGGCAGAGGTGCCCTTGGTCAAGAGAAAACCAAAACCTCGCATTGAGTATTAAATGGCACAAATTAATTATAGAAGGCCTCTGGTTACGAACTTGGACCAGCGTCAGTTCTCTAGTGGTGTGTGTGTGTGTGTGTGTGTGTGTGTGTGTGTGTGTGTGTGTGTGTGTGTGTGTGTGTGTGTGTGTGTGTGTGTGTGTATACGTACTGTGTATGCTAAGGGAGGGGGTGGAAGGTAGCTGGTAGAAGTGACTGCTGCAGAGAGAGATGGTGCTCTGCTGTCCGCCGCTTTGACGCCACCCATCTCTTGTGCGCAGGTGAGGATGCGATGACCGGAGACACGGACAAGTATCTGCGGCCGCAGGACCTGAGGGAGCTGGGGGACGACTCCTTACCACAGGAGGGCTACATGGGCTTCAGCATCGGAGCACGGTCCGCCAGGTAAGCCCACGCACCTGTCTCCACGTCGCTGGTCGTGACTTCCAAGTGCTGTGGGTGATTTGGGGAGAGTTTGTGCTCCAGAACCCACAGAGACCATGAGTAGGCATAGCTCTCTTTGTTTCATCCCAGACAGAATGAGCAGCACCACTGTCACCGTCTGGTCTATATATAGGCATGTCTTAGAACACGTCCTGATAACTTTTATCATGTTGTTTGTTTATAATAATGTTGCAGCGGTGTTTTCTCTATGTTTACTCGAACCTTCCAGCTTTGAATTAATGTACAGTATTTCACTGCAGAAAGGGAGAGACCCCAACAAAATATTTAAAAGCCTAATAAATTGTATATATTTTTTCCTTCGCATTTTTGAATCTGTCCCTAGAGTCACTTTAGTAGGCCACAGCTGAAGATGATTTAATGAAGAATAAGGTTAACAAGGTTTCAGCTCTGATATATATTTGTTTGTTTGAAAGATATTATAAAGGAGATATTTTGCCACCACAGATTGTAGCTATATTGATTTCTGTAGTATCTGGGCAGAAAAAGAAGAGAAAACATTGTAATAGATCAGACTGAGTAAAGCTGTGTGAATACTGTAGGTGCTGGTTCATAGTAGATAGAGAGACAGATAGATAGGTAGATAAGTAGATTGATAGATAGATCGATAGATAGATAGATTACTTTTATTACTTTTATTCATCCCCAAAGGGAAATTGTGGTGTTACAGCAGCAATTAATAATGTAAACATATTGTAAACTGTGCAATCTCTCTCATAATAAGATTGTCCTCTCATGGCACAAAGGGGAGTTATTGTAAACAGTTATGGCTGTGGGCAGGAAGGATTCTCTACGGTCCTTGTTACAGTGAAGTTGAAGCCACCACCAGCTGAAAACCTCCTGTTGTCTGCCCAGTAGTTAGTTCAGTGGATGTGGATGTTTATGTGTTGGTGCACCAGCTGAATGGCTGTATGTACTGTATGCACAGTCAGACCAGTACCTCAGAAAAGACGTTGTGCTTGTTTTGATGCACTGGGTGTTGCTGTGCAGCAGCTGTGCTGTGTGATGCAGCATACTCTACAGTATGTGCTTGCCGTGGCGTTGTGTGCTGTTTGGTGACGCTCGCTCAGCATAATGAATCTACTCAGACTCGTTTGAGCGTTCCACAGTCTCGTTGGGACGGCTTTGTGGCGGCCGGCCGTGGGTCCCGCGGGCACAATGCTCGTGCGGAGAGATGGACAGCGTGAGGCGCGGGCACCAGAGGAGAAGCTGGCACGGCGAAGTGAAAGCGCATCAGTTCGTTAGCGACGCATTGTGTGCCTCGCCGAGGCCCGATTGGCTGGCGATTGTTTGGGGGGTGACAGGCGGCCGACGCATGGCTGCACTGAAACAACAACGTTAAAAGGCGACATCAGGGTCACTGAAGAGGTCCTCTCAGTCAGTCAGTCTGCTGTGTGTGCGTGTGTGTGTGTTTGTGTTTGTGTGTGTGCGCGTGTGTGTGTGTGTGTGTGTGTGTGTGTGTGTGTGTGTGTGTGTGTGTGTGCTTATATGAGATAAAGACAGAGGAGAAGAGAGAGAGCGCGTGTGTTTGTGTGTGTGTGTGTGTGTGTGTGTGTGTGTGTGTGTGTGTGTGTGTGTGTGTGTGTGTGTGTGTGTGTGTGTGTATTTCTGCTGTTTATGATGAGTGAGTGTTTGGACAGCCACTGGGGAGTTTATTAATATGTGTTTTTCTGAGTGTGCGGGAGTGTGTGTGTGCGTGTGTGTATTTCCATTGTTTATGAAGACTGAGTGTTTGTATAGGCACTGGAGAGTTTGCGTGTGTGTATGTGCAGTATATGTGTGTACTACTGTACTGTGTGTGTGTGTGTGTGTGTGCGTGTGTGTGTGTGTGTGTGTATGTGTGTGTGTGTGTGTGTGTGTGTGTGTGTGTGTGTGTGTGGGACCTGTTGAGAGGTAGGCAGTCAGGTGCGTGACAAGGGAG
>NC_085011.1:5071990-5076990 GCF_963854185.1 Sardina pilchardus | reverse complement strand
TGATGACACAAGCTAGTGAGATAAGTAAACATCTGAACTCTCCTCCTTCACAAGTGTTTGGACAGTCATTGTTAGAGCAGCGACAGTTTACAGTATATACTGTTTAACAGCTCCTGTTACCGGACAAAGGAGCATATCTTTTGTCAGTCGCTGTGATGAGCTAGCTGTTGCTAGTTCAGCACCACGCCATGTTAGCATCTGCAGTGGCTTTCCTGTTTTCTGCTTTTTGAGAAGGACACTAATATGGGATTAGAACATTGCAGAAGGTTCCATTTGATGAATTTCAGCAACCATTTTGACTGTTAGGCGATGCAAAATTCTAGATCTACACTATATACTTCTAGAATGAGTTGTGATGCAAAAACAAGTCTCCCTCCTTAAAGGGCTAGCACATGGTGGAGTCTAGTTTCACAGCCAGCCAGCCGGACAGACAAGCAACAGAGCGTAGCAGACGACCCGGCCAAGCCCAGTCCAATCGCTCAGGCAATACGACAGTCCTGCCCAGTAGCAGCCCAGTGCCGTAGAGACAGAGAGAGAGAGAGAGATGTTTGTTCTACCTCTCTGGCACAGCACAGTCCACAGGCATTTGTGCTGAGTCAGTAGATCCCAGTGGCTCCTCCCAGAGCTCAGTGAGGTCAGAGCTGCATGCCGCATCTGCAGGACAGCCAGGGCACATTTCAAAGATCGTCATCACTACAGGTCCAAGACCAGTACTCCCTGTGGTGTCAGTTACTCAAGTGTGTGTTGTCTCTACAGTGTATCGGCAAACAGCTTACATTCTGTACAGTACATCTTTACACACTGTCATGTAGAAGATAGTGTCAAGGAACCTAAACACCGCTGGCTACTCCCGACTGGTCAATGTCGCCTGATTTTTTTTATGTAAATATGAATAATGTTGGCTTCATTACTACATGCTTTAAATACAGTGCCATCCTGAACACACACACACACACACATACACACACACACAACACTGTATGCAGAGTGTTTTGAATGTGTGACACGCCAGGTTGCTTATGATTGTTTTAAATGTTAAAGCTTTTAAGTTCTCTTCATTGTATTTTCTCCACTACCCTGCTGTCTTTATTTGTTCTCCACATTTCATCCATGTGCTTTTATTTCTTCTTCTTTTGTTTTGTTTTGTTTTGTTGTGTTCTGTGTACCTTGCGGAGTCTGGTTTTGTGTATTATTCATGATCCCTTCCAGTGTCTCTGCGATCCCTGTGTTGTTTTGTTTTAGATTGCCCTGTTGCCATGACGACGCTATTGAATGCAGTGTAATAATGTGTCATTTATGTGTTTTTATTTGTGTTTGTGTTTGTGTTTACTTTTGTTGTTTTGCCTCGTGCACTTTCTGTCTGTCTCTCTTTTTTGTTTTGGCTGTTTTTTTTTTTTTGTTTTTTTTCTCCTGCAGCTACAACTCCCCGCTTCCCCAATATGACTCCAGGTGAAAACTGTGTCCGGTTATTTCTCCCCGTCTCTCCTTCCTTCCTTCCTTCCTTCCTTCTTTTCTACTGTGATTTCCTCCCTCTCATCCGTCTCTCCCGATTTTACCTTCTAACTTCTTCCTCTGTTGCACCCTGATCTTCCACTAGCAGCCGACTGTATCAAGCAAGCACTCTAACCCTCAGATCATGTATGTCCTTCATAGCGCTGATTCTGGTCCTGATTGGCCATGATTCTGCCCCTTATTTGGGCTCTGATCTGGCTCTGATCTGGCCAGACTCACCTGCTATTCAGGACTGCAGAAAGCTTGACTCTATTGTCTAGCCGACTAGAAATGCTTTTGCATAGCTTACTTACAGAGATGTACCAAGCCAATGTGCCAAACCAGAGGCCATCTGACTCTAGCCCGGATGTGGCCCTGGTGTGGCCCGGATGTGGCCCTGATGTGGCCCAGATTTGGTCCACCTGCCATCAGGTGTCATGTGTCCACCTGGGGTCACCTGGGGTCAGCTTCTCTCTGGTGAACATCAGGCCGTTTTCTCCGATCTTGACTGACTGAGTGCATGACAGTACAATGCCTCACCGCATACGTGTGGAGTACTTCAGCCGACGTCCGAGTGTGCCGTTATTAAACCTTCTCCCTAGTCCCCCTAGAGACGTCCAAGTGTGCCATTATTAAACCTTCTCCCTAGTCCCCCTAGAGACGTCCGAGTGTGCCATTATTAAACCTTCTCCCTAGTCCCCCTAGAGACGAACGTTAGTGAGTGACCAGTCAACTCACCGATGTCCACTCCACTACAGCATCCGTGTGGAGTGTGCCATTATTAAACCTCCTCTCTACTCCCCCTAGAGATGAACTCCCTGAAGTCCACGGACTAGTCCATCAGAGTAGGACAGCGGAGGAAAAGTTCTGACAGTTCTGAGACAGTAGTGTCAGCCTTACACAGAGACCCATTCAGCACACAGGAAGAACCAAAGCAGGGCTTCGTCCAATTTAAAAAACACAACGTTTTAAGTGAATCAACACGCACACTGTAAAATCATATACTGTAGTATGCCGTGTTTATACAGTATTGAATATGGATACACCACATGAAGGTGTTTTATTTTAAAATGCGTAAACAATAAATACATTATTATTGATGTTCAGTATGTAACGTTCCGTGTTTGTACAAGAGAGCTAAATACAAGAGCTACATACAAAACATAACATAAGGTCTAATATAATATATTGCAATATGATGTAAAGACATATATGCTGTATTAGCTCTGGCTATGCACAGTAGCTGCTTTTCCCCACACAATAGGGACCACACACATTAGCAGCAGTCAGCTCATTGCTGTAATCTCTGCAGAAAGCCTCACTGATGGACTCACTGATGTCATCGCAATAGCATTCAATACGCTTATTGTGGTTATGCCATCCAGGCACCTGTAAATATATTTGTCATCTCATCAGCGTAAAACTGTAGACTGGGGCTTGTGTTTCTGCAAGGGGACTCTGAGATGGAGTTTTCCGGCGGCAGCATTGAACCCAATGCCAGTCAATGCCAGGGGTAAATCAATAATTTATAGTTGTGCTCGACAGGGAGATGGAGGCTGTGGGATCGTATGAAGGCATCTGGCATGCCACACTCAGCGTCATCTCTAATTTATTCCTCCCTTCCCAGAACAAATGATCACTAAAGATGTGCAGTGCCAAATCTCATTTTTCAGAGAGCGATGTACCCAGACCTAAAATGCAGAGAACAACTCTCTCTCTCTCTCTCTCTCTCTCTCTCTCTCTCTCTCTCTCTCTCTTTACTCCCTCTCTCTCTCTCTCTCTCTTTGTCTACTCATTTTTTGTTTTTAACCTATTTAATCAGTGCTCTCTCCCTGCTTTCTCTCGTTCCTCTCTCTCTTTGTTTCTCTCCGTCTTGATTTCTTTTGGTCGGTGTGTTTGGGTGTTCCGTGGTCACAGCATGAATTGTGTTCGTTCTCACTCGTCGTGTCTGTGCCGTGGGGTGTACAATCTGTCTTTCCCTCTCTCCTCTCTCTCTCTCTTTCTCTCTCTCCTCCCTCTCTTTCTCTCCCTTCTGCCTCTCTCTCCTCCCTCTCTCTTTCTCTCTCTCCTCTCTCTATCCTCTCTCTCTCTCCCTTCTGCCTCTCTCTCTCCCCTCTGCCTCTCTCTCTCTCTCTCCTCCCTCTCTCTCTGTCTCTCCATCTGTCTCTCTCAAACTGTCGTGTGTTCTTCCGGCAGGTTCTTGGTCAGCTTCATGGTGGACGCTCGGGGCGGGTCCATGCGGGGCAGTCGCCACGACGGCATGCGCATCATCATCCCGCCCAGGAAGTGCCAGGCTCCCACGCGCATCACATGCCGCCTCGCCAAGCGCCACCGCCTGGCGTACCCGCCCCCCATGGTGGAGGGGGAGGGGCTGGTCAGCCGGCTGGTGGAGATGGGGCCGGCCGGCGCACAGTTCCTGGGGTGAGCCCGCCATTTTGGCTCAGAAGCACTCACTGTGGCGGACCACTGATCTATAAAGAATACCTGGATAGACTATCTCAGAGCCATATAAAGAGAGAGTTGCGACAACTCCATTGACGCTAATGTTCCATATTTTCTCAACAATAGTTCCCGGAAGTTAGGATCGAACACTCGTTAACAGACAGTAAAAGACGGTTATTTTATGATACTAACGAACAGTCAAAATCGCTTCCGGGAACTATTTGAACTACTTGAAGTTACACGAACCACGTCACAAACCGAATTTTCTGTACCCGGGTTGTCGCAACTCTCTCTTTATATCGCTCTGGACTATCTCATTGTTGCTGACCCATCAGCAATGAAGCCAATGGAACTGTCCCGAGTGGTCCCATAATGGCGGCGTGGTGTTCCAATTCCATTGTTGCAGAACGGCAACATTCTTTTACTGTCTTTTACTGTCTATGCATTTCTATGGCAAGTGGTCCCATAATGGCCGCCGCCATGTAGGCTTCAGAATTTTGACGTAGATGCTCTATCCAGGTATTCTTTATAGATCAGTGTGGCGGACATGGGGGATCGATTGCGTTAGGTTCTGTGAATGAAACTGTAGTGTCCCTCTCCAAAGGGGGTTTGTATCCAACGAGGCTCCAGTAAATATTCTGAATGGGCAAATAGGAAAAGAGCAATACCTGGCAACGCAGTTCTTGGCAGCACAGTTCTTGGCTAAATGTGCTGCAGTGGTGTGCTGTACTGTATTGATTTCTCTCCAGCACAGTCCCCAACGTTCCTGTCAAAGGCTCAAGTGAGGGATTCTTAGCAAAGCAATATTATGTACATTAGTAATCAGGCTTAGTGGCTCTCAAAGTAGACGTACCTTTTCAATGTATATATATTTTTTTTTAAATGCACACTGATAATATTTCATATACCATGTGAAATGCAACCCTCCAATAAAGATCAAGGTTTTGAGTTGCTGTTGCATGGTTAGCATTAGCGCACCTCTGTTGCCTCTGCGCGTGTAGCTCAGTTGCACTGTGTCTCCCTGCTTCAGGCCTGTGATCGTGGAGATCCCCCATTTTGGCTCCATG
>NC_085011.1:5026990-5069490 GCF_963854185.1 Sardina pilchardus | reverse complement strand
ACACCTTTGGGTCCAGGAAGTGCTCAACCGGGCCGGATGCACTCCGAGCAATGTTATGGTTATTATGGTTATGGCTATTTGGCAGACAATTCATTTAGATTGCAGTAGGGAGAATAACAAATAAACAATAAAGTCATTCAATCAATCATATACTGTGATGACAACATCTATGGCATGGTAAGGCTACAATAAGGAGAATAGCAATAATAGCATTTGGTTGCACAACCAGATTCCCAAACCGTCTGCAGTACTGTTGCTGTCCCCTAGAGGGAGCACTCTTATTGAGTGCTGAACACAAGCAATGCGGGTTGTGCAGCAAATGAGAGCATACTAAATGGATCAGTGCATCTGTGTCTGTTGTAAATACAGATCCCCCTCCTTTCCTTCTCCTCTTCCTGATCTGCAAATCCTCATCCACACGCACACACACACACACACACACACACTCACACACACACACTCTCACACAAACACACACCTGCTGTTATTTTCCACTCACCCTTCCTTGTTCTTCTTTTTTCTATTTTTTCTCTCTCCTTTCATCTCCTCCCCCCCCCCCCCCCCCGCTGTCCTTGTCTTTGGCAGGTTCTGGTTGGCCGACTGCCAGCCCGTGCCGGAGACGGTTGTCCTGGCCGCACAGCTGTACCGGGAGCTCATCTGCGTCCCGTACCTGGCCAAGTTCGTAGTGTTCGCCAAGACGCTCGACGCCATCGAGTCGCGGCTCCGCTGCTTCTGCATGACCGACGACAAGGTGGACAAAACTCTGGAGCAGCAGGAGAACTTCGAGGAGGTGGCGCGCAGCAAAGACATCGAGGTGTGTGTCTGGCTGTCTGTCTTACATACACACTATACACACACACACGCACACATGCACACATGCGCGCAGTAAAGACATCGAGGTGTGTGTCTGGCTGTCTGTCTTACATACACACTATATACACACACACGCACACATGCGCGCAGTAAAGACATCGAGGTGTGTGTCTGGCTGTCTGTCTGTCTTACATACACACTATATACACACACACGCACACATGCGCGCAGTAAAGACATCGAGGTGTGTGTCTGTCTGTCTTACATACACACTATATACACACGCACATATGCACACAGTAAAGACATCGAGGTGTGTGTCTGTCTGTCTTACATACACACTATATACACACACACGCACACATGCGCGCAGTAAAGATATCGAGGTGTGTGTCTGTCTGTCTTACATACACACTATATACACACATACGCACACATGCGCGCAGTAAAGACATCGAGGTGTGTGTCTGTCTGTCTGTCTTACATACACACTATATACACACACAGGCACACATGACCGCAATAAAGACATCGAGGTGTGTGTCTGTCTGTCTTACATACACACTATATACCCAACACACACATGCACACAGTAAAGACATCGAGGTGTGTGTCTGGCTGTCTGTCTTACATACACACTATATACACACGCACGCACATGCACACAGTAAAGACATCGAGGTGTGTGTCTGTCTGTCTGTCTTACATACACACTATATACACACACGCACACATGCGCGCAATAAAGACATCGAGGTGTGTGTCTGTCTGTGTTATACACACACTACACACACACACACACACACACACACACATGCACACATGCACACAGTAAAGACATTGAGGTGTGTTTCTGTCTGTGTTGTACACACACTATATACTGTACACACGCACACATGCACACAGTAAAGACATTGAGGTGTGTTTCTGTCTGTGTTGTACACACACTATATACTGTACACACGCACACATGCACACAGTAAAGACATTGAGGTGTGTGTCTGTCTGTCTTACATACACACTATATACACAACGCACACATGCACACAGTAAAGACATCGAGGCGTGTTTCTGTCTGTGTTATATACACACTATATACACATGCACACATGCACACAGTAAAGACATCGAGGAGTGTATGTGTCTGTCTGTCTCATATACACACTATATACACACGCACACATGAGCAGTGTCACAGTCAATAGCCAAATGCACTTGAGTGATAATAGTAATATATAGGCCTATGATGTTGTACTGATCAATGTGCCGTAGTATGAAACAGGTATTCTTGTCTGTTAGAGGTAAATGGCAGTGTGAGATCTCCCTGGCTCTTAGGTATGATTTTAATTGGTTCTTTACATGATTGACAGGTTCTGGAGGGCAAGCCCATTTTTGTGCATTGCTATGGAAACCTATCTCCACTGACCAAAAGTGGGCAGCAGCTCATCTTTAACTTCTATGCCTTCAAGGAGAACAGACTGCCCTTCAATGTAAAGGTGAGACTAAATGCACGCTACACACACACACACACACACACACACACACACACACACACACACACACACACACACACACACACACACACACACACACACACACACACACATACACACACACACACATACACACACACACACACACACAAGGTTCTGTTGATATGTAAAACAGTGTTTTTCCTGGCCTGGTCTCATTGCCTATATATTGGTGTGAGGTGTTGTGGGAAGTGTTGATCTGCTTTGTGTTATAAATACAGTATGTTGGTGTGAGGTGTGTAGAGTGTTGACATGCTTTACTGCTTTGTGTTATGAATATGTGCTAGATGTAGAGTGTGTAAAGTGTTGACGGGTGCGAGGTGTGTAGAGTGTGCGAAGTGTTGATGTGCTTTGTGTTATAAATATATTGGTGCGATGTGCGAGGTGTGTAGAGTGTATAAAGTGTGTGTGTAGAGTGTTGACGCGCTGTTGAATGTTCGTCAGGTACGAGACCTGGGTCAGGACCCATGTGGCCGTCTGTCCTTCCTCAGCGAGGCCAAGACCAGCAGGAGCCAGTCCCACTCGGCCATATGCAACCTCAACTTCGCACTGCCAACTCACAGGAAGGTACGGACACACACACAAAACACACACACACACACACACACGGGCGAGCATGTGCGACCTCAATTTCTCACTGCCAACTCACAGGTACAGACATACTAAAGATACACACACACACACACACACACACACACACACACGACCATATGCAATCACAGTACAATCACATGTGCAGCTATAAACACAGAAAACACATGCACAAAACACATGCACACACACACCCACACACACACACACACACACACATGCACACACACACAAGCATAACAAAGCATCAAGACAAACATATTGAAATATACCTCATCATAGGCTACAAATAGACGCACGCTGTCCATCCACTAATGCAGACTAACACACACCTGGACCTGTTCAACATGGCTCAGTTTGCCATTCACGATTTGAGCCGAACCTGCTCCCTTTAATTTTGGAGAAGCTGTTCTTTTTGTTCAGCCATGTTTTTTTCCTCATTTGCTGTCTGAGAGATGCCCAGCTCTGCTCTGCTCTCATCTGGTTTTCCTTTGCCTTCCTTTTTTGACGCTTCTCCCCACAACCACTACCCTGCCATCTTCTGCCTCCGCCATGTCATCATCCTCATCCCTCTCTCTCCCCTCTCTCCATCCTGCAATGCCCCATGGGATACGCTACAGGAAATGGAGTCTGATCCAGATGATGAGGTAAATATGGGTAACCATGCCAACCATAACAGTGGGCCTGGTCTACTTATTCTTGTTTTGTTTGTTTGTTTGTTTGTTTGTTTGTTTTGTTTGTCAACGATAGTCTCTTGTAGCTGCCTCAGCTGGTCATAGACTGTTGACAAATGCCCAGTAAAGTAAGTTAAAATACTGAATATCCATAAACTTAAGTTAGTTGCAAAAGTAACATTATCTTTCATTTTATGCGAAATATGACTAATTACTCTTTTATCTTTGCATAAAATGCAAACATGTATTCTGTAGGTATTTCCTACATTCCGTATAGTGTCCTGAGTTTTGTTGAATGTTGAATGATATTAATTTAGTTCTTATTTGTCTTGTTGTGGGTTTTCACGTTGAGAGATCACATTTTGTGGTGATTGAAAGGTCCTTTGAGATTTTAAAAGTCAGTTAAGGGGTTGTTGACCTTTGGATATGAGGTTTTGTGCTGGAGGTTATGTGTAATCAATGTAAACAATAATAATGAGTAAAATACATAATGTTATAAGAATATGTAATAGATACAGTGGCAGCATTCAGCAGGTAACATTGGATATGTTTTGATCAGCTGGAGTAATGATGCCGTCTCTGGTGAATTCACATAGATCTCCATTTCTCGAGGTCACCAAGTACTGTCAGTGTGAAAGCGGGTAATGCAGCCAGTTAGCTACATTGCTATAGTCTGGGGGCATGTCCGTGAGCTCCCGTGTACAGGTGTTTGGGTTGTTTTCAGACCGACAGTTCTCGGTGACCTCGAGAAACAGAGATCTATGTGAAAACTCACCAGATTCCTCCTTTAAGTCAGAGTCGCCTTAAAGGAACACAATGGAAGGATTGATATCTATTCTCTATTCTTCTTGGCGCCAGTATCAACGCCATTGCATGCAAGACGCTACGGCAGTTAGCAGTCATGATCCTACTCGATACAATAATATTGTTATTTTGTGCAATATTAAGCATTCGGGGTACGCATTGGTCATTTTAGAGATTTCATTCTCTGTATTATAAGTCAGTGTAGCATCAGTTTGAAGCCATTATTTTAAAATTGCATCGTGTTGCTTTAAATCAGTAGTAGACTGACTACTTGAAAATGGAGGTGACAGCCCCATCGCTGTCATTTTTCCTTTGCTTTTTTCCTTGGATCCGCTTCTTTGCTTGTTTCCCATAATTTCTGTTTCATGATTCCACTCAAAAATATCATTATGAGTAGGCCAACAGATAGTTTAAGTACATATGGTGTCTCATTGTTCTGTTTACCATGTCTTTTTGTTTCATCATAGACAGTTCACACAAAATAAATAAATTCATCATATAGCTACAGTATGGTATAGCTATGTCTCTCTTTGCGATGGACATAGTGCATGTGTTAGTGCCATTACGCTACTGAAGGATATATTATACAGTTAGTGAATGATACTGTTGAGTGCATAGAAGCCAATCTAGCGCATCACCACTCGATCCATCCAAGGTGACGGAGTCATATATGCATGCAGGCCTCCTATTGGCCAGGCCAGGCCACCCTAGAATATGCGTTGAGATTACAGTGAGTGCAGTGCGGCAGGGAGCCCATATCGTATCTGCATTTGGGCCAGATCTGGGCCAGATCTGTGTCAGAGGCTGAGCAGTCACCTGCCAGGTCAAGTGCATTACCTCAGTGTGTCAGTGTCTGAGTCAGCGCAAATAAGCAACGATGCTTTCACCGTGGAGGTGAACTTAGCTTATGCATGAGTGAGTCAATCACAGGATAGTGTGAGATTCTACTGTGATGTGATATGTTGTGATATGTGTGCTTCGCAAAGAGATGCATTATGTTAGAAATACTTATTTTAGTGCCTTAAGAATCTATGACATTTAGGTATTCCTTTCACTGCTACATAGACACTAAGCAGTCAGTGAAGTTACAGTTCAAGTGGCATCCAGGTTGCGTACCTCTAAACATTTTTTGTTAAAGGTCGTTTGTTTTGTTTGGTTGTTTTTCCAGAATGAAAACAAAGAGCGGCGCCATGCTTTTGCCTCTCTAGCTTTGCGTAAACGCTACAGCTATCTGTCTCCCCCAGCCTCCAGTGAGTCCTCATTTCCTCTTCTTAACACACACACACACACACACACACACACACACAAATGTACATTTAGATCTAATCTGCCTTAGCAGAAAAGGTCAACTGTGTAATTGTATTTATAGAACAGTTATAGCAGTTGCAATACATTGTTATTTCAGTGCTTGCAGGACAGTCATGACATTTATAAGGTTGTATGTGCACAAAACAATTGTGTTTCCTAAGTTTGCATTTATGGCTGACTATGTCTTGTGCTCAGGGATAATTGTTGTTGTTGATAATTGTTCTGTAGATCTACAATATTCCTTTTTGAAAATGTTGCCTTTATTATGTCATACCACATGGTCACTTTACATGGTCATCTTGCCACATTGCATGTCTTGTCATGGCATACATTGCATGGTTTATAGAGGTCTTTCTTTTAAGCCTTGTCTGTCAATTTTGCCCAGCATTGTACAGTAAATGTTGTTATTTTTCTGTGTCCTTTGCATTTCATTGCATTTTTATGTTGGTTGCCAAATGTGGAAGGATGAAATAAAGCTTCTACTTCACACACTTTGCATACTTCCTCCTCCATTGTTTTCACAAGTTGCTCAACTCTTATTGGCTTTTCAAATTGTGGTTAAAATGTTTAATTTTAGTCAGGTGGACCTGGACCATCAAAATGTACATAACGAATAGAAGCCCTCTCAAGAGATTACATTGTAACATTTATTGTATATTCTGCAGTTGTCTTTAAAGGTTAATAACTAAACTACTTGGAATGATACCACTTTAATTTGCAGATTAAGCCACATTAAAAGTACTTAAAATTCCCTCAATGCAACTGCAATTTCCATCCACAGGAATAAATTATAAGCCTAACTTGAATAGATACAGTGTGTCTCTGTTGGTACATTGAAGTCTTAGTTGTGTTGTATGTGCAGAATTTTCATAAAGTTTGTGAAAAGTCAATAAGGTAATTATTTTCTTTGTCAACATAAGAGTGCCCGCCCTTTTTGCATTCACACACTCTCTTTCGTTTGGTATAATTTCCGTTTGAGTTTTGTTTGAACGTTTTCATTTTTGCTTTGTTTCACTCACTGTTTACTGCACACATCATTCCAAAACTGAGTTTCATCGTCATCTCTCCGAAAACAGGTGATTGATGCTGTATCTCTGTTTCACAGTTCTCTAACTAATCAACTGACAAGTTTTTCCTCTCTCTTTGTTTCTTTCGTTTAATAATTTCTGTTGCTTTTTTTTCCGTTGGCCATTATTATTTTCGTTGCTCTTTTTTAATTTGGCTTATTCAAGAAACAGCTGATCGAGAGAACACACCACAGCAAAAAGCATCAACAATGCCACAACAACAGACTCCGGGCTATGCTTACAAGCCTGTCTTTTCAACGCGATCCTACCAATCCTGGTCATCTAACACTCCCGTTCATGCGCCTAGCCAGGCCAAATCCGGTTTCGGATCCCTCTCCAGTTCTTCCTCCAACACACCCTGTGCCTCGCCACTAAAGTCGGTCTGGTCCATCAACTCGGCGTCCCCCATCAAGTCAGTCATCGGAGGCTCCCCAGCCGCCTCTGTTAGGTCCTCTAGTGAGATAGGTTCCCCTGCCCGCTCGTATAGAACCATCTCCTCCCCGATAAAGACAGTGGTGCAGCAGGCTCAGTACCCTGTCCAGTCCTCGCCCACACTTCTGTCGTCCCCTGGGAAAAGTGCCCCCGATCCAGTGTCTGTGAAAGGGTTGGCCGCCCTGCAGGCCAGGACTTCCCCTGTGCCACCTAGCGGGTCCCTTCTCGAGAGGTCCTCCATTGCCATGACCCCTCCAGCCTCTCCCAAGTCCTCCTTGAGCATGTACGGCTCCACTTTGCCCTACAAGAAAGTGGTGACCTCCACTTCCCCAATCACGTCCTCACCAATCAAAACTGTCCCAGGTCTCTCCTCTGTCCGGACGAGCACGGACCCCTCTGCTGTTTCGAGGGGGCTGTTCTCATCTCTCACTTCACCCCTGAAGTCAAACGCCGCCCCAAGCACTGCAGCACTGATAAACGGGACAGTGTCCCCAACCAAATATCGCTCTGCTTCCCCAACCTCTCTCCTGTCAAGCACTCTGCAAGAACGGATCCAGGCAACGACAAACGCAGCCACAACCAGCGTCAACGCAGCCCTTGACGAAGTAGAAAAAACCTTCAACTCCTGTTCTGCCTCAGGCTATGGCACGCTAAAGTCCATGTCCTCCACACCATCTTCCTCCTATCAGTCATTCCGGTCCTCTGCTTCCAACTCCATTTATGCCAACATGAGGCCCTCACCTTCCTCCAACACATCTGTCACGTCGAGTACCGTCACAGTCCCCGTATACTCTGTCATTAACGTCTTACCTGAGCAGCACCAATTTAAAAAGCTTCCAGACGTGTCCAAATCAGCAGCTGCCCTCTTGTCCCCTAGAAAGATGGCCCCCACTGAACCCAGCAAACAGTCCCAGTCTTCCTTTGCCAGGACTTTATCACCAGTCAAAACCCCACTGTTCATGTCTCAATCAGCTCTAAAGTCCACTGCCTCCACATCCCCTCTCTCTTCCAGCCAGGAGATACTGAAGGATGTGGCCGACATGAAAGAGGACTTGATCAGGATGTCGGCCATTTTACAGACAGACACCAGCTCAACCACAAAAGGTCTGCGTTCTGATTCTCCAAAAGAGAAGATGGAGGATGAGGAGCCTTACAGAATAGTAGAGAAAGTTAAGCAAGATCTTGTCAAAGTCAGTGAGATACTGACCAAAGACGTGCTTAGAGACAGCAAAGTTCCTCGCAAACCAAGCATTGAAAACGAGGATGAGATAGACGACAGCCAACACAATAACTGGAGAAGTCCACCCCGATATGAAACAGTGGCCCAACAGGCTAAATCAAAGAACGTACCTGAAAGGGATTTTAACCTGGCAAAGGTGGTGGACTATCTTTCCAATGATATTGGTGCTAGCCCTCTTTCCAAAATTGCAGAAGCCAAACAAAGGAATGAGGAAGTGAGGAGAGAAGGGGAGGAGAAACAGAAACGAGTGCTAAAACCTGCCATGGCTGTACAAGAGCACAAGCTCAGAATGCCGCCTACCAACATGCGCCCTTCTGCCTCAGAAAAAGAGCTTTGCAAGCTAGCTGAAGCCCTGTTTGGAAGTGATGCTGTGTTGGATTCCCCCGATGACATATCTCACGACCAGGATAAAAGTCCTCTCTCAGACAGTGGCTTTGAGACAAGAAGTGAGAGGACACCTTCTGCCCCACAGAGTGCTGAGGGTATGGGACCCAAGGCCCTCTTCCAAGATGTGCCGATCCCTCCTGTCATCACTGAAACACGAACTGAGGTTGTCCATGTCATACGAAGCTATGAGCCCCCAGATGACATTCATGAATCAGCCATGGAGGAGGCAAGAGCGTCTAGATCACCTGCCCAGTGCATCGACATAGAGCCCAGATCACCTGGAGGATCCATTAAGGATCGAGTCAAAGCTTACCAAGCAAAAGCCAACCAAGAGGAAGACTCTATGATGGGCAAGGGCATGAGGGTGAAAGAGGAAACACATATCACAACAACAACCCGCATGGTCTACCACAAGCCTCACAGTAAAGAAGGTACACCTGAGAGACTGGAAGAAACTATGTCTGTGAGAGACATCATGAAAGCTTTTCAGTCAGGAAGAGATCCCTCCAGGGAATTATCAGGCTTGTTTGAACACAAGACCGGAGGTGATGGCCACAGAGCTGAATCTTCACCGAGGCCTTCCGATAGGGACATGTCTGGAATGCCTAAAGTTGAGAGAATTATTGAGGTTCACATTGAGAAAGGGAAATCAGAGCCAACTGGCGTCATCATACGTGAGACCAAAAAACATCCAGACAAAGAGATGTACATCTACCAGGGCCACAGCGGAATAAAAGAATATCCTGGCAGAGGACAGGAAGAAGAGGAGCCTGAGGAATCACTTCCTTGCTATTTGGACTCTTCTCGAGTGAATACGCCTGTGTCTCAGGAAGATGACAGCCGCCCAAGTTCAGCTCAGTTAATGGCAGACGACTCCTACAAAACCCTGAAGCTTCTGAGCCAGCACTCTGTAGAGTATCAAGACGATGAGTCATCTGAAGTTAGGGGAGAGTCTTACAAATTTGCTGACAAAATGTTCCACTCTGACAAATTTGACTCCTCGCACTCAGATTCTGATGAGTCCGTGATTGATAGGTCACGTATGCAGGGGCCTGACAGGGCTGTCTATGAGGAAGGGGGCCAACGTGGCTGCATGAGAGAGTACATGTTGAAACCATCAAAGAATTCTTCAGATAGGTCCAACCCAGATGGCCAGTACGACAAACTAACATTGCTCCAGTACTCCTCAGAGCCAGGTAGTCCTAAACAGTCTGTATGGATGCGAGTCACTGAGGATAGGCAAGTGAAGAACAGGGAAAAGGTCTACGAGGATAGGGTAGACAGGACTGTGAAAGAGGCAGAGGAGAAACTAAGTGAGGTCTCACAGTTTTTTCGTGACAAAACAGAGAAACTAAACGATGAGCTGTCATCCCCTGAGAAAAAGTCCCGTCGGCCAGACTCCAGGGAAACAAGATCAGGGCCGAGCTCCACACGAAGCAGCCCCGAGAGATCGGTGTACAAGAGTGGAGGGAGCGGGGAGGAGTGGAGCAGGGACAGATTTAGGGACAGATATGGGTCAAATGACAGAAAATGTGCCAGCCTGCCGAGTAGCCCAGAGAGACGTGCGCTCTTTCAATATGGCGACGAAAAGCAGAAACAAGCTGATGTGTCATCAACAAGCAGTTTGAGTGACACTTCCAAATCGTTCCAACCCTCCACTTCTAAAGTCAGTTCAGTTAGGATGAAGTTTGAAGCTGAGGCTCAAAAACAAGATAAGGGTCCTCAGTGGGCGGGGCAAACATCACCCTCTACAATCAGAAAGCTTTCAGAGAGCAAACCAGCCTATCAGGTCTTTGCAGGTGCTAATAACCCAAAATCAGCAGACTCAGGCAGCCGAGAGCAAAGCCCAAAAAGAGATCATGATCCTGATGGTAGTCCAAAAAAGGGTCAAGGCTATTATGTAAGAGGAGCCCAGGCATACTCTCAAAATCAGTCAGGTGAAAGGCACAAACCCCTTCCCAAAGGTTCCTCCCCTAGCCACAACACCAATTTGAAAGAACAGGAGTCTGAAGAAAAAAAAACTTACAAGACCTGGGAAAGCCATGGCAACGGACACCACAAAGGCCACAATGAGAGTGAGGGGGAAATAGCCACCAAGGAGGAAACAACCAAAAAAATCATCTATACAGAGCTTGTGATCCGAGAAGATAGCAGCAGTTCTGATCAGTATAACAGAAGTCTAAAAAAAAACTCGGAATCACAAATTCCTGTTAGGGTATCATCTAGTTTTGTAAACCATCATCAGAGTAGCACATTAAAGTTAGATAATTCAGTCAAAGCTCATGATAGGGGTAGTTCACAAATACCCACGTTAGCTAGAAGCCGACTGAACTGTAGTTCTGACGACAACAGATCATCTAGTGATTTGTCATCCATAGGATCTGCCTCCGAGTCGATCGCCACAGTAATTTGCAATGGTGTTGATAGTGATCAAGTAGAGTACATGGAAAAGGTGTCACCTGTTGCAACTACAGAGAGTTTCAAAGACATCAAGCCTTTACCAGTTTATGTTAGCATTCAAGTGGGCAAGCAGTATGAGAAGGAAACTGCCACAGGGCAGCTAAGCACATACAAAAAGATAGTCAGTCATGAAAGCCGGACAGTGCACGAAACTAGGGGAGCATTTTACCAAGTAAAACAAAAGCAGCCTCCCTCTCCCCAGGGTAGCCCAGAGGATGACACTCTGGAACAGGTCACCTTTTTGGACAGTTCCGGAAAAAGCCCAGTCACCCCAGAGACTCCTACATCTGAGGAAGTAAGCTATGACCTTACCTGCAGAACACCAGAGTCTGTCATCGGCCCCATGGCAGGCATGCCCAGTCCCATCCCTGAGGAGTCCGAGGAAGAAGAAGGCAGGACTTTCATCTTCAACGAATCCAAACCAGCAACACCTTCAGAGCCTAGGAAAGGAAGCCAAGATGCACTCAAAAGACCAAAAGACAAGAGAGTTGCTTATATTGAGTTTCCTCCACCTCCTTCTGCAGACAGAGAGCAGTCTGAGCCAGAAAAGAAAGGATCTTGTCCCTCCTCTGAGGCGGAGACAGAGATGATGGAGGTGAACCTCCAAGAAGAGCATGACCGGCATCTCCTTGCAGAGCCTGTCATACGAGTCCAGCCCCCCTCTCCCCTTCCTCCCGGGGCTGACGAGAGTGACTCAAGTGATGATGAGTCCGTGTTCCAGCCCATTCCTCTTAAAAAATACAGCTTCAAGATAGCTGAGGATAGTCCAGAACCAAAACGGATAAGGCAGAAGAGGGATAGGAATGGCTCGCAGCAGAAGGACTCAGGCTTGAATGGCGAAGGAAAAGAAGATGATGTTGAGCTTGAAGCAAATGGCAATGATCAGTCAATCACAGACTGTTCATTAGCAACCACAGCGGAGTTCTCCCATGACACGGATGCCACAGAGATCGATTCCCTGGATGGCTATGACTTGCAAGATGAGGATGATGGCCTGAGTGATCCAAAAACATCAAGCCTCTCGAATGACGGAAAGGCAGGAGATCGCTCATTCAGCCAATCCAAACTTGAAGTCATTGAGGAAGAAAGCAATGAGGAGGGAGCTGCGAAAAGCAACTCAAAAGAGCAAAACGCAGAAGGTGATTTCACACTGGAGGGAAGGCACCCAGATAGACAAACATTGGACAGCTGGACAGATGACATGAACACCACCTTCAAAACCGTTGCAACCAAGGGTCTGGAGTTTGACCCATGGTCTACAAAAGAGGGCGAAGATGATTGCTTTGACTCCAAAGGAAAAGATGAGGACCCCAAGCCTTTTGGTTTATCTGTAGAGGACAAGTCACAAGCAACCACACCAGACACTACCCCAGCTAGAACTCCCACCGATGAGAGCACACCAACTAGCGAGCCAAATCCCTTCCCCTTCCATGAGGGCAAGATGTTTGAGATGACTCGCAGCGGGGCTATTGACATGAGCAAGCGGGACTTTGTTGAAGAGAGACTTCAGTTTTTCCAGATCGGTGAGCATACCTCTGATGCCGGGAAACCAGGGGACACGGGGAATGTGGGCAGGAGTGCAGGACTAGTGGCCTCCCAGGCACAGGCAGGGGAGAGAGCTGTAGAGGGGAACGTAGAGGCCACCACAGCCAGCACACCATCCATGGCCAACCCCAGTCAGCCCAGCTCTGGCTGCCTGGATTCCTCACCTAGTGACATTGCAGAGATTGCCTCCTCTTGTACAGTCACTGCCTCTAAGGTTGACCCTAAATTACGCACACCCATTAAAATGGGAATCACTGCCTCCATTACCATTAAGAAAGACGCTGCTTCAGCCGAGTTAGCGGACGTTAAGACGGAAATATCAGAGAGTCTGATGGCAGAGTATGTTAGCTTGAACAGCAATATTGTTGATAGTCAGTTTGGCAGCAAGCGCTCAGAATCAAAGCCAGGTGACAGAAAAGATCTTCCTACAGAGAATTGCAATAACAACAACAACCTAGAATCATCTAGTGTTCAGGCCAACTACATCCAGCGGGGAAGTGTAGTTTTTAACCTACAGACGTCCTCTCAGCCTACTCTTCAGAAAGCCAGTAGGATAGAAGCTCAGATCAGTAAAGACACAGCTGAAAGAGTAGAGGATAAAGCCAGCACTCAGAGGAAAGCTGACACACCCAAGGAGTCCGAGGTCAGGCAGCCCAAGTCAAGACTCCCAGTCAAAGCCTCTGGATTTACATTTCAGAGTTCAACCTCAGGGAAACAGAAACCAAGGCAAGTTGTGAAGCCAGAAGCTAGGAAAGGAATCACTCCTGCCCCAGTGCCCCTTGAGCCCAGGTCCAGAATCCCAGTCAAAGATGTCAAAGCAAACAGTGCACTGGTGGCCCCAGTTACAGCTCAGGTAGCGCCTAGGATGATCAGACCCAAGGCAGAGAAGGCAGTCGTGCAGGTAGGCAGTGCCAACAAGCCGCTGCCCAAAGTCAGTCCGCCAGGTGTCTCAGGTACGGTGAGCGAGGCCGTGGCGGCAGCGGCAGCGGCGTGCAGGCAGTCGGACCTGAGCGAGGTGTGTAGACGTTCCATCGAGTTCTTTGAGAGTGTTAGCGGGGAGACGCTTAAGCTGGCGAAGCGTCTGTCAGACGAGGAGAGGCAGAAGCGCGGGCAGGGAGAGCAGTCACAGTCCGAGGAAGACAGCAGCCGCAGCAGCAGCATCAGCACCTCCAGGAGCAGCTCCCTGTCGGACCCCTCTCAGCCGTCACAGCCCTCCAACTCCGCCGGCTCCACCCGTGGGGCTGCGCCCTCCAGGGCAAAGGTCACCAGGGGGTCGGGAGGTGAGAGGAAGAGGAGCCGGCGGACTGGAGGCGGGAAGGAGGGGCGGCAGGTGGCAGGGACACGCGGGGCGCCCCCCGTCGCGGAGATCAAGCCTAGTTTGTAAAACTTTACTAGAATTTTCATATTGATCCTTATTAGTTGCATGAGCCGTTGTGATTGGTTAATTGATTTGATTTGACTTGTCTTGACTGCCTGTGGCGTGTTTACCTGTAGCTGTCATTATCGTCATACTTGTCATCCCTGTACTCTGTGTTACTGTGCTGTAGTGTCCTTGTCAGATTCGACCCTCCACACTCTCTCCCAACTATTCTCCTAATCTTTGGAAGAAAGATTACTCTAGCAGCTCCAAGATACTGGGCTATCAGACCAACTAGCTAGTGTCCTACCAAGGCATTCTGTTTGTCTGTTTGTGTGTTTGTACAGACGTGTGTCTGATTTTTATTCCTAGTGTCAGGCTTGACTAAGCAAGACTATACAGGTATCTGCATGCTTAGCCCTTGTCCCTTTGATAGAAGACATCACTCCACTGTAGAACTTCTTTCCACATCCGTCAAATCTTTTAACCTGTTAATGTTGGCTTTTTGTGTTCTTTTCTATAATTATTTCCTGTTACTGCCTGCATAGACTATGTGGCAAACTTATTCACAGACACACCACTAGTTTATCGAATCCCCTCTGTAACTCTTTTCTTGCCATCCACAATGCTATGCTGATATCTAGATTTTACAAACAAACTCTTTTGTATTTCAAAAACACCCTCTAGCACTCCTACTTCTGTCAGCTGGTCAGCTCAGCCATCAGATTGTTGCCTATTTCAGAGTTTTTCAGAGAGTACCGTTTGGCCAGAAAAGTGTACAGTCTAAGAACATATTTTACCCTGAGATGCCAAAGAATGTGACACTGCAACACTGATACATACATGTTTTTTTTTATGTCTTTCAGGTCCTCAAAGCCCTTGTGAAAGGACAGACCTCCGAATGGCCATTGTGGCCGACCATCTTGGACTCAGCTGGACGGGTAAGACAGAGACAGTGCTCTGATTTTATGTTTTTTTTTTTTTTTTTAAATAAGAATGGGGGGGGGGGCAGGGCTTTTATGCTTTTATGGTTCATACACCGAACAACATCCATAAGAACATAACATCGTGTCACTGAAATCTACTGGAAATACTGCACAAGATTTAAATATTGTGTCCTCAAAGAACTCAAGAAACATTAGTCATCTACTTCAAGGAAAAGTGTCTCTGTTGGATGCCAGTACGCTTAAGTATAATTCAGAATGTCGCTAGTAGGAACAGTTTCTAGGGGAGGTTATAATTGGGACTAACAGGTCTTATTTTTTTTAGTTTGGGGCGAGATACCATAAGGCATGTCTCATGACTCATTGTTGGGTTGGCAGAAAGGATTGTGTTTTTATCTCTACTATCACACCACATGCCACTGAAAAGCTGTTTCAGAGCCAATGTTTGTCCTCATAAGCGTATTCCACTGATGCTGCAGTGACTGCTGACTGGTGGTGGTCTAGAATGTTCTTGGGAAGCAGTGTTTTCTGTAGCGCACCATCTGCTGTCTCCAAATCGTGTGGGAATTCTGGCTGTGTCCAGAATCCCTGACAAAAGCGTGCGGTGGAGCTGGTCTGGGCCTGATCTGGGTCAGATCCACAACTACTTAATATCAATAACAATTATTACATTCCAAAGTAATAATGATAATAATAATTATGATGATCATAATAATAATGATAATAATAGCAATAATAATAATAATGATAATAATGTTGTTATTGTTGTTGTTAAAATAATCATAGAATATTGGAATAGACATACATAAACACATAGTGCTTTACAGTTGTGGGATGTAACGGATCCTATTCTGATGAGGGCCAGAAACACCTGTAGATCTCAGAGCATCATTCCTATTATGATCCTTTTTGGTCCATCATGACCTTTTTCTGTGTCTTCATCAGGTTTACTTTTGATGATTATGCTGACAGTAACGATCATCTTTTAACATGTGATAACTTTTTGAACTGTGAACAGTGGTCATTGTTATAGATTAAATATAGTGACAGTTGGCATGTCTGGTTTTAGTCCAACGGTATTGAGGTCAAAGACAAGTGAAGAGAATGGAACACGTGATGAGTGTGTCCTTCAAGGACATGCAGGGTTTATAATGGAGGAAGTGATGACTTGTAACTCCTGGAAATGTCACCTGGAAGAACACACAGATTGTGTTGCCGTCAGGGCTTTTGGTCCCAGCAGGCTTTGATCAAGATCACAGGCAAACAAGTGAACAAAATGCACCCAAGTCACCTCTGCCCGCACCTGTGTTTAATCGGACTGAGTGGCTTTTTAATGTATGTGTGGTTGAGTGTGTGTGTGTGTGTGTGTGTGTGTGTGTGTGTGTGTATGTCCATGTGAAATTGCAAGTCTCAGTTAGAGAGGAAAAGGAGGCTGGTAATTACACACACACACACACACACACACACACACACACACACACGAAAACACAACTGAATGTCAACCATAAGACATTGCAATACAGGAACTTAATATTGCCCCCTGCTGGTCTCACAAGGCTTTGCAATGCAGCAAAAGTCAGGGTATTTTTTTAGCAGGATTCTTTGCTGAATTGATTGACAAAATGGTATGTTAACTCAACCACCATTTTGCCAATTACTCCAGGCCATCGGGCCTTCCTTCTTTAGAACAGGACACACATTTAGATAATGAGATCATGGATAATTCGATGAATGCTGCTATTTGTCTCACTAAAACTTGAAATCGGACTCACATGCAGAACCAATGCAGTGTGTCAAACATGAAACATCTGTTTACCACTGGATTTGTCTCTAAATTGATTAGCAATACTGTATGTGTTAACTCCCTCCAACCCTCTGTAGAGCATAACATATTGAGTTCATGAATGCCTCAGAGATTTAACAGTGAATATTGTCCCAGTGAATACTAGTCTGCTTTGACGTCTAACTCACATACAGACACCCCACCACCACACAAACCACCACCCCCCAGACACACTTCTGATAAGATGCCCCCATACAGGAGCTAGGGGAATGTAACATGATGTGTTTTGTGTTTTTTGTGTGTGTGTGTGTGTGTGTGTGTGTGTGTGTGTGTGTGTGTGTGTGTGTGTGTGTTGCAGAGGTGGCTCGTGAGTTGAACTTCTCGGTGGATGAGATCAACCATATCCGTGTGGAGAACCCCAACTCTCTGACCGCTCAGAGCTTCATGCTGCTCAAGAAATGGGTCAGCCGAGAAGGAAAGGACGCCACGAGTAAGGCTTCTCCTTTCTCTCCTCCCTCTCTTCTCTGCTGTCTTTCTTCATCTCTTTCTTTCACTCTTTCTCTCTCTCACACACTCTTCCTCATCATGTCTTCCTTTTCCCCATCTTCTTTCCGTGGTCTCACTGTGCCATTCTCTTATAATAAGCATTTCCAGTCTCTTCTCTCTGCTCTGCTGTCTCTTTTCATCTCTTTCTTTCACTCTTTCTCTCTCATGCACTCTTTCTCTCTCACACACTCTTTCTCTCTCACGCACTGTTCCTTTCCTCCATCTTCTGTTCATGCTCTCGCTGCTCTTTTCTTTTATGATCCTTTCAAGTCTCTTCCCTTCTTTTTTCTTCCCCATTTCTTATCACATCTTCTTTCCCCTTCCTTCTATCCCTCTCTCTTTCTCTTTTCCTCTCTCCATCTCTTCTTTAGTGCTCCTCTGTTTCCTTGTCATCTGAAATGTGCATCTGAATGAGTGCCTTTCTGCTGACTTAACGTGACACCTCTTCTCCTTCCTCAGCGGACACCTTGACTGCTGTGTTGACCAAAGTGAACAGGATGGACATAGTGACTTTGCTGGAAGGGCCCATATTTGACTATGGTAACATTTCAGGCACCAGAAGTTTTGCAGATGATTGCGCTGTGTACCAGGATCAGGCTGATGGTAAATTTTAGGTCCATCTAGCAGACCTCCTTCCCCATCCCTCCCCTTACTCCGTTTGTTTTGGTTTGGTTTTTTGTTTATTTGGGTGTTTTTTTCTGCGCAGTCTCTCTTTTTTTGTAATCGTTTAGTATTATTTTGTTGCAAGGCATATGACACCACTGCCTTACACCTTATAGAAGAATCTGAATTATATGAAGTGTCACTCAGGGATTGTGGACATCCGACCTTTTACAATTTACAAGCGCCCAGAGTCAGGGATTGGGACTCTATACTGAAAGCCTCAATCCGTGAATTCAGGAAAGTTGGTTTTCTTAAAAAAAAAAAAAAAAAATGAATAAATAAATAAAAAGTAAAGATACACAGTACCCTGGGTGATTGAGACACCCCACGTTTATTTTTTGAAACACATTTTTATATTCAACTTCGACTTTTTGTTTATTTGTTTGTTTTCACCCCCTCCCCCCCACTCCGAGCAGTTTCCCCCCTCCCTGCCCACTCATATGCATGTTGGTGTACATGCATGTAGACGATCATTTGGAGCAAAGCATTACGGCATGATGCTCTCTAAATGAATAGGGATGATTAGGGAGATCAATTCGGACGCCTGACCAGCCTTTGGATTGAAATGATAGCCGACTGAGACACTAGTTAACAATCACTGCGTAAGACTAATGAATGGAGTCTTTTGTAATCTATAATCTATAATCTGTGTAGAGCGTGTCTGTCTGCGCACTGGTGGTGTGGTGTGCACTTGTGGTAACTCTTCCCTTCACTGTCAGTGCGAGACACAGATTGTGATGGAGGTTTTGGAAGTGCATGTGGTGCCACCTGCCCAGTGTTGATGTCTGAGTGGTATACAGCCCTGTTAAACTCTTGTGTTATCTTATGGCATGTCCTGGATGAAGGGGTGAGACGCTGCTCTACGCCGCCCCCTAGCTGTAGCTGTGTGTACACCTCCCTCCACTCCCTCTTTCTCTGAGCTGACCTTCACCTCCAGAGAGGGAAAAAAGAAAAGAGTGAGAAAGAAAGAAAGAAAGACAAGCTAAGAGAAAGAAAGAAAAAAGAGAAAACCTCTCTGTGAAGGGCAGCCGACTGTCAGTTCTCCCTTTCTCCCTCCTCTCAGTGCAAGCGTTCCCTGGATCCCTCTCTCCTCCCGTTTGATAAAACCCATCCATCCATCCATTCATTCTTTCAATCCACCCCTCCATACATCCATCCCTTTCCCCTCATCCCATCCACCCCTCACCGATCTCATCCTTTTTCAGCATCGAATTACCCCTCATGTCTTGTGTCAGTGTGACTTCCGTCGTCTTGCATGTGTGTGTGTGTGTGTGTGTGTGTGTGTGTGTGTGTGTGTGTGTGTGTGTCTGTGCTTGTGTTGGTTCTCTGAATCGTCTCTGATGTTGTATGTTATTGTGTGTGACATGTGGCAGTGAAAATGTCAGACTTAGACTCCTACACAGTAGTACTTAGTAATACGCATATTCACTCACAGACCTGACATAGAGTTCACACATTGACACACACACACACACACACACACACACACACACAGCATCTATCTATCTATCTATCTATCTATCTATCTATCTATCTATCTATCTATCTATCTATCTATCTATCTGTCTATCTGTGGTTGCTCTGTTCACCATCTGGGTTCATTAGCCACACCATGTGAACATATTGTCTCACTGCCATTGTTTGTTGAGCTTGTGTGTGTGTGTGTGTGTGTGTGTGTGTGTGTGTGTGTGTGTGTGTGTGTGTGTGTGTGTGTGTGTGTGTGTGTGTGTGTGTGTGTGTTTGTTGCATGCTTTTGTGTGTATTCCTGTGTCCCATGCTCATTGTTCATTGAGTGTTTGTGTGTGTGTTTCTGTATGAGAATGTGTGTCTCTCTTTGGATGTCTGTTTGTTGTCTTTGTGTGCGCGCTTTGTGTGTTTGTGTTTGTGTGTGTGTGTGTGTGTGTGTGTGTGTGTGTGTGTCCATGTGTCTCATCTCACACAGGATATCAAATCATCCTAGAGGAGCTCCAGTCAGGCCCCTCCTCTGAGGCCAACCCTCGCCCCCCCTCCTCTGAGGCCAACCCCCGCCCCCCCTCCCCATTCGAGCTGGAGTCCATCCCTGACCTGCCCCTCGACCCCCCCACTCTGTCCCACTCCTGGGGCTACCAGTGCCTCACCGACGAGAGCATCCTGGGCCCCCCCGAGAACGCCCCCTCTAGACCCCAAGAGCTGTCCCTCACACAGCAACTTGACACCCCCAAAAACACTCACTCGCCCACCAACACTCCGGCCTCGATGACCCCCCCCATTCCTATTCCCGGCCCCCAATACCATGACCTCGCCCTCAATCCCACCATATACATCATCCCTCCTCCCTACACTCCGCCTACCACTCCCAGCGCAGACTGGACCTTCGAGGCCACCATACACAAACAGGAAGAGGAAGAACAAATGCACACTATACTTCAGCAGGAAGAAGAAGAGGTTCTTAGCCCTTCCACTGAGCCCTGTCAACAGACTATTTTCCCCAAAGATGAGGCCATTGAACATCCATCTGAGGGTCAGGAGGAAACCGCACCATCACCATCACTGCCATCATCATCATCATCATCATCATCATTCTCATCCCTGTTGCCCAAGCAACCGCATCCAGTGGGTGCACAACAGGCAAAGGAGGAGTGTCATGAGGACATAGAGGCGGGGCCACAGGCAAAGGAGGCGTGTCGTGAGGACATGGAGGCGGGGCCACAGCCCTGGGTCCAGGCACTGGAAGCTCGGCAGCCAAAAGAAAGGGAGGAGGAGGAAGAGGAGGAAAAAGCAGAAGTGGAGGAAGAAAGATTGAGGAAAGTGAAGGAGCAGAGGGAAGAGAGCAAAGGGAAAGAGGAGGATAAAGAGAAGCAAGAGGACAGGTCTTGTTTTCTCCCAGAGTGGGAAGAGCTAGAGGGGTGTTGTGGGGGAAAAGCAGACGTCATAAAGATGGAGGGCAGTATGAAGGAGGGAGAGAGCGATGTTGAAAGGGTGGAGGGAAGTGGGGAGGAAGTGGAAGAGAAGGAAAAGGAAGTAGTGGTGGATTCTGAAGAGGCAGAGGAGAAGATGAAGGAGGGAGAGATGCATGTTGTGCAGGTGGAGAAGAGAGGGATGCAGGGAGAGGTGGAGGAGGAGAGGTGGAAGAGGATGGAGGAGAGGGAGGGAGAGGGGGAGGGCGAGAGGGAGGGCGAGAGGGAGGGCGAGCCTGGGGCGTGGCAGGAAGAGGCGGGTAACTGTTGCCTCTCTGCAGGTTGGCACAGCGAGACGTCCAGCGTCAACGTGGAGCCGCCCACCCCTGGACGCAGCCTCAGCTCCGACCTCATCGACCGGCAGGAGAACAGGTCAGAGGTCACCGCTGCACTCTACACACCACTGCTCTCTCTCTCTCTCTCTCTCTCTCTTTCTCTCTCTCTCTCTCTCACACTCTGTCACTGTCTCTGTCTCTAATCTGACAGTACATGTCCGTATCAGGATTTTAAATTCCTCTCTCTCTCCATCTATCATCCATCAGTATCTATCTATAATATGAATGTCCGTATCAGGACTTTAAATTCCTCTCTCTCTCTCGCTATCGGTCTATCTATCTATCTATCTATCTATTCATCTATCTATCTCTTTATCTATCTATATTTCTCTATCCATCTTTCTAAAGCGGATAGTTCCGGTCCTTGATTATGATTGGCTGAATCGCGTTCGATGCCGTTGTTTATTTGACCGCATTTCGTTCTATAGTAATGCGTTACCACAACTAGGACAAAAGAGTGGCTGCGTCTCTTTGTTGCATGGCAACCATTCATATGGAGGGAATATATTTCTTGCCGGAAAAATTATTATCTATGAATACATCGTTACATTTTTCATTGCTATGCCTTGGTTTCATGAAATCTTGCTAGATCGACGTAGTAACCGTTTTAGAAAAGCAATAAGCCACTCGAGTCCGTGGTTTACTGTATATTAGAACAGTATAAACCACGACCTCTCGGGGCTTATTGCTTAAATAATCTGACAGCACAAATTAATGTATTTAACAGGACTTTAACTAGTGCTCTGTATTCAGCAGATGCAACTGGAACTTATGGAACTTGTTTTGTGACAGAAGTTGCTTACCGTAATTTCCTGACTATTAGCCACGGCTTATACATTGATTTTGCAGAATTTCTTCAGCTCTGAGGTTAATACAGGGAGGCAGTTAATATGGTGTTAATATGGTTTTGTTTCTTTTAACTTGTATAAAACACTGTCCTGCGGCTGTTACACAATGCGGCTTATATGCGGGAAATTACTGTATATTCCTGTCATCAAAAGCTCATGATTAGAATCGGTCGCCTTTTTCCCCCATGATCCTCATCCCTTTGCTTCGCTCTTTGTTTTCCAGCCAAGAGAATTCCAGCGACTCCGTCACGTCCTCGTCGCGGGGCGAGTCGGGGCGGCCGCGTCAGAACGGGGAGCGCTCCGACAGTCCGGCCCAGAACCCCAAAAGCCAGCGGAGCGGGAAGAGCAGCGGGGCGCAGGGCAGGGAGGAGGGGGCGCTGGTCTCGGAGCACAAAGTCCAGGTAACCCACAACGCACGACAGCCCACACACACACACCACTCAGAACGTACTACAGCCCACACACACACACCACTCAGAACGTACCACAGCCCACACACACACACCACTCAGAACGTACCACAGCCCACACACACACCACTCTTTATAACGTACTACAGCCCACACACACACACCACTCCGAACGCACTACAGCCCACACACACACACACCACTCAGAACGCACGACAGCCCACACACACACACCACTCAGAACGCACGACAGCCCACACACACACACCACTCTTTATAACGTACTACAGCCCACACACACACACCACTCAGAACGCACGACAGCCCACACACACACACACCACTCCGAACGCACTACAGCCCACACACACACACCACTCTTTATAACGTACTACAGCCCACACACACACACCACTCAGAACGTACCACAGCCCACACACACACACCACTCCGAACGCACTACAGCCCACACACACACACCACTCAGAACGCACGACAGCCCACACACACACACCACTCTTTATAACGCACTACAGCCCACACACACACCACTCAGAACGCACTACAGCCCACACACACACACACCACTCATAACGCACGACAGCCCACACACACACACACCACTCCGAACGCACTACAGCCCACACACACACACCACTCTTTATAACGTACTACAGCCCACACACACACACCACTCTTTATAACGTACTACAGCCCACACACACACACCACTCAGAACGCACTACAGCCCACACACACACACACCACTCAGAACGCACCACAGCACACACACACACCACTCTGAACGCACGACAGCCCACACACACACACCACTCAGAACGCACCACAGCCCACACACACACACACCACTCTGAACGCACTACAGCCCACACACACACACCACTCTTTATAACGTACTACAGCCCACACACACACCACTCAGAACATACTACAGCCCACACACACACACACACCACTCACGGGACTCAGATTCAGCTTCCATCTTATCTAGGTGATTACGGCTCAAAATGTTAGCTCAGGTCATCAAGATCAATTAAATCACATTTACTTGTTGCTAGGGACAAGTTGGCAGGCCAAGTTGTGCTCACTCGAGTTAGAGTTCTGCAAATTCCTATTATTCGGTTATTAAGTCTGATATTACGGGCCCAACAGCTTTTTTTGTCCAAAAATGTTTACCAGTGCAGCAAGATGATTTTCATAGCCTGTGTAAACCTTGTCACCATCACCTTTGTTTTAGTGAGGGTAAAATAGATTCATTCTAACAGAGTAATTAGTGTAGCTGTGCAGCTAGATGATATAGTCAAAGGTCACATCCAGGCTCCGAAAAATATGATTTTGTTAGGTTGAGGGAGCAAATGACAACCTTCTTATCGCCTATTCTGAATACCATATTTTTTTTTGTTTGTTTGTTTTACTATCTATGGGGGAAAGAAGTGGCTCTTGAACCAGTTGGAGGACAAATTATCTACACTTACAACTAATTATTACTCAAGAACTGGATACGTAAAGGCAGCAGGGAGACACAGCGAAGTCAGAGTTAGCTAATAGTTAAGATAGCAGATGTCATTACCTGTTGTAGAGTAACCTGTGTATTCTACAGTGTGCAATAAGTAATTGGATCACAGAAAATAACTGCTGTATGGAAGTGCATACTTCCTGTTGCTACAGTGTGAAGTGATCAAACATCTACACATTTATATGTAGTTTTTAAACATTTATAAAACATCTTTCACTGTGTGTGAATATTTTCTGTCAAACTAAAGCTAAAAGCTAAAACCTAAATGTAGGGGTGAAAGGGACCTACATTGGTCACCTAACTTTAGTTCAGAGGAATCAATGTGCCATCTGATTAAGTGCTTGGCAGTACATAAAAAGGCTTTTTCTCTGCTGTACTCTGGCCAAGTGCTGAAGGTTTAGGGTGGCCTGATTTTAGCAGATGAAGTTGAAGAGTGTTGGGGTTTGATTTGATTTGATTTGATTTATGAATTATTACGTCAAAAGTAAAATACCGACAATGTCGTGCATCATGTATAATGACTCAGCAGCTCTAACCCAGTCAGAAAAGGGGCAGGAAATGAGTGACTCATCAGTTTTCCCCTAACAAGTGCATCTGTTATCAGCTGAGTGCTACGGACTCGGGCTCGGACGAGGAGCACACGGTCACCACCAGGGTGTTCCGCAGACGCCTCATTCTAAAGGTACCGGACTGGATCCAGCAGAGATCCGGGTCCAGAACCCCAGGGGTCTTGGTGGGGCATGGGAGGAGGGTGGTGGTTCTGAACGAGGGGCTGTTTGTTGTTGTGGTGTCCGCTTTGCTCTGCTGCTATCAGCTTCTGGCTCAGCGTGTGCCGATGGGTTTTTTTTATCTATCTGCTGATGGCCGGATCCGGGACGGGTCCGGAGCGGTTCCGGGGCGGGTTCGGAGCGGTTCCAGGCCGGGCCAGAACCGGGTCAGGGGGTGCTGCAGGATGGTCTCCTGTTTTGTCTGACAGCGCTTTCACTCTCACTCTCACCGTTTGTCTCCTAATCTCAAAAGTCGCCTCTCACGTCACATCTGCTAACCTCTTGATGATTTGTTCTTGAGATAGTTGTCGGTAATCGGTAATCTGTAATCTATAATCTTTTGTCTCCATGGTGCTCTCTCTCCGACACACCGCAGCTGAGCTGACAGGCTGATCAGACGGATCTGGTCCTGGTAAGAGGTGTGTTCAAAAGTGTTCAAGCAAAACTTTTTTTTAAAGTCTCCTTTAAGTTTGCTGCCAGTGTTTGTGAGCACACACTACTGCTCTGAGAAGGTAGTTCTTGGCCAACAAACATGGATGCAGGACAAAGAGTTTTAATTGAATGATTCCTATTAGCCTTTATGGTTGCGGCTATGGCATTTGGCAGACACTTTTGTTCAAAGTGAAAATTCACAGAATCTGCTTGAACTTTGAACTCACCTCTGCTGTGGAGCTGATGCAGACCTTCACTCAGTTGCTGTCTGTGATTGTCTGATTCATAGACATCTGAAGAGTAGAACGGATGTTAAAATATAGTTTTTTAATTTTCTCTACATGTGTTTGAATAGTAGATTTGTCTATTCTACTGTTTTTAATTCTGTGGGTCAGATCCCTGTCATTACGATGGTAGTGGGTAAAGACATGATTGTTGCCTGCTAAGAAGGATGCCCAGCACGTGGACAAGACACACAGTTCATTATGAGTTCTGTTCTATAATTCATCCTAAAGACTTTTTGAGAAACAATTGATTAATTTATTTATCTTTTAAGTGGCGAACCTGATTTCTTACCAGAGATGCATTCAAATTTGCAAACATACAGCAGGCGAACGTTTACAAACAGTTTTCCGCCTTGAGTTTTCGGCGAACATTTGCGACCAATCGCAAACAGTCTGGAGAGGTAGTTCTTCCCGAACATACAGTGGAACTGTACGTTAGTGCAATTAGGCTACTGTTAGAATGGAATGTTAACACCAAACCATTCAAATTTAACTGTTCAAAGAAAACTTATTTGCCACGAACTTTCGACACCGTTTGCCAAATTTGAATGCACCTCAGATGTGGCTACTGTTATACAGCTGTGTGCTGTTACTTGTTTTGTCCCCTGTAGTGGCCATGTTCCTTCAACGCAGCATTGAAAAGCACTGTTTCAAAACATGACACTTCTAATGTGATTCTTCTGCTGTCCAAGTTTTCCTGCTGGTTTGTGGTTTGTGGTTTGTGGTGGTGGTGGTAGATAGGTACTAACCAAGCTATTGTACTCTGAGCTTACAACTACACCAAATAAACTAATCCCTTTGCTTACAGGCATAGAGTATTCAGAAGCTTTGTTTATGTGTGTGTCTGTTTATTGCAGTGTGCGTCCTGTGTGTAGGCCTGTGTGTGTGTGTGTGTGTGTTTTTGTTGGAGTATACAATGTCTTTATAACCCCTTGACTTCAGGGTGAGGATGCGAAAAACATTCCTGGGGAATCAGTGTCAGAGGAGCAGTTTATTGATGAGGACGGGAACATCATTACTCGCAAAGTAATTCATCATCCCTGTCATTCTCTTTCTCTCGCTACAAATTCATCAATCACTCTGTCTATCTATCTATCTACGTATACCTATCTGTTTACCTATCTATCTACTGTATCTATCTATCTATCTACTCTATCTATGTAACTGTATACGATAACCTATCTATCTATCTATCTATCTATCTATCTGTATACCTATCTATCTACTGTATCTATCTATCTATCTATCTACTCTATCTATCTATTGATCTATCTACTGTATCTATCTATCTATCTATCTATCTACTGTATACCTATCTATCTATCTATCTATCTATCTATCTACTGTATCTATCTATCTATCTATCTATCTATCTATCTATCTGTATATCTATCTATCTGTATATCTATCGATCTATCTATATCTTCTCCCATGTCTTCGTTGTGGCCCGTGACACTAGCTCTTGACCTCTGACCCTTGCATGACCCTGCAGATCATCAGGAAGGTGATTCGGCGCGTGGACGCCCCTACCCCAGAGGACCAGGGAGGGGAGGGGGACGACATCAACCTCGACCCCTACCACGGGTCCCTTATAGAGGGGGACGTGCAGGGGGGCACCCCCCTTGAGGTTAGCCCTGGAGGAGTGGGATGAGTAGGGAGCTGGAGTCATCAGTGCCTTAAATACAAAGCAGCGCAGAGTATGGTCATGCTGCTAACTGTAAAAGCAAAACGCTAATTGTATTGCGATTGTAAGTCACTACTGACTATTCTATTCAGAGTTTGCAACAAAATTCAGGTCTGCAAAAAATAAATAAATCCTATTGTAATTTCATACTGGCAAAACTTTGCCACAGGTTTGTGTTTGTGACACGAATTTACTGTAATCTTTTGCAAAGTCTGTGCCAAGAATTACGAAAGTAGAACTCAACTTTGAGCATGTTTTCATCAGCACATTTATTTTGTAAAGAATGTAATTATCTCTAAAGAAAAAACAAACAATGTTTAGCACACAAATTTACTTGCAGAGTAAATTAGAACAGTGATTACTATTTAGCTTCGACAGTTTGCGCAAATCATACTCTGTACTCCGCACTTTAAGCACACTTCTGCGGACAAGTGGAAGCCTGGCTCCTCTTTGTTTGTGTGATGCTTGGCTTGCTAAAATTCTGCACTTTCAATCTTCTCTGGGGTGATGGGTTAATGTGTGAGTGCTGATTAACAGTCTACTTTCCCTCAGATTGTTGCGTCACTGGGATTGATCATTGGTCTAACATCTCTGACCAATTGTCCATGATCACTTATGATCATAATATCTATATTATGTATGTGTGGTATGCATGCTGAATGCAATCAACTGCTTAAGTGAATAATGCTGATGAATGTTCTATTCCGGGGTCATGTCGGCTTATTTTGAACCTTATGAATGAAATTTATGCCATTGCTCAACACATTTCATGGCCTTGTTATTGACTTGTAGAGTTCACTCAACCTCAGTGCTTTGACTTGGGCCTTTGTTGACATCTTTCTTTGATTGACAGATGCTGTTACCTGTGCTTGATACTAAGTGAACCTTTTAGAGATTGTGGTTGATTGGAGTGTAGTGTCTGTTGGCTTGGAGTGTTTGACTCTGCATTTATTAACTTTGTGTGTTGCTTCCTTAGGTTACTCTTCCGATCCTTATCGCCACTATACTGACAGCATACACTCATGTAATGCAACCTAACGCGCGTGTGTGTGTGTGTGTGTGTGTGTGTGTGTGTGTGTGTGTGTGCGCGCGTGTGTGTGTGCGCGCGTGTGTGCGTGCGTGCTTTGTGCGTGTGTGCGTGCGTGTGTGTGTGTGTGCACGTGCAGGGGGAGGTGTCCAAGTCCAGAAAAAAGGAGGAGAGGAGATCTGGGGAGAAGAAGGCATACTCATAAGTGCATCTCTGCACCAGCAGGTACAGTAGAGATGCTGAATCTTTTAAATGATAAAATGGATTATAACTACTGATATTGATTCACAAGCGTCCATTATTCTAACTATAGCTTCTTAACCAAAGGCAATGTATATGTTAGAAATATAGTACTGTATTATTTTTATGTAAAACATTTATTTTATTTTAATATTCAGTCATTTGTAATCAAATATTTGCGAATGCCATTTAGGGTCATCTCACTTACACGTCCTTTCACATTTTCAGACTTGCAGGATTCATCGGATCTGTTCCTTGAGGGCAGCGTCACGACTGCGTAATCCAGAGGAGCGGACGACTTTGGCCAATAAAAACACTTCTGCAGCTTCCATGTGTAAAGGCATGGTGTTTGTTGAGAGAGCAAGGACAGACACACACACACACACACACACACACACACACACACACACACACACACAGTGTTTGTTGAGAGAGCAAGGACTTGTACCGTTTGATTTCTTCGCATGAGCATGGCAACTCTCACTTCATCCTGCAGAGCGGGACGCCTGTGGCGGTTTCCCAGCTGCCCCGGGGGGGCCGAAAGGCAACCATTTCCTGTCTGTTGCGGGACCTCTACGGACTTATATCCTGTCACAGAAGGTACTACTTCCTCTCTATAGAGGAGTCCATAAGGTTCTATTTCCTGTCTACTGAGGGACCTGCAGTACAGGGCACCACTTCCTGTCCAGGGGAGAACCTCTAGGGCACTACTTTTTCTCATCGGAGGGACTCGGCCGGCTCTTCTTCCTGGCTCTATCGGGACATGTAGTACGGCTTGAGATGGGTTGCCAGTGGCATCAGAGGAGGACACTGAAGGGGGATCTTCAGAAGCAATGGGAACGGACTCCCAGCCTCCACAGCAACTTAACACTCAATTCCATGTGACCAAAGAAGGCACAAACGATTTTGTTAAAAAGAAAAAACACACACACAAACAAGTCAAACGATATGAACTCTAAAGAAGCTCCTTCCCTCACAGGCCTTACAGCTTATCTTGGACCCACAACGTCAGGATGTAAATTGCGACTTTTTTTATTTAGCTTAACTTAATTTTTTTGTTTGTTTTAAAGACAAATTGATAATAATTTTA
This sequence comes from Sardina pilchardus, assembly GCF_963854185.1. NCBI lineage: Eukaryota > Metazoa > Chordata > Actinopteri > Clupeiformes > Clupeidae > Sardina > Sardina pilchardus. The sequence goes on along the minus strand of NC_085011.1, from coordinate 5,039,754 downwards.
CTGTACATAAATTACATTGTGTAAAATTATGAAAAATAAGCATTCAAGGTTCAGAAGGCACAAAGTCACAAGAACTTTTTAAGTGCTTTCAACGTTATTGAAACAGTACCACTCCAAAGGAAGGTTTAAGTGTAAGTTCACATGCTCTTGTATAACTAATTATTATCGCTAAAATATTTGTAAATTGAAAAACAGTGGTTCGATTTTAACTGAAGTCATTTCCTTGAAACTTCTGCTGATTCTGGACTTCCCAGAATGGGTGTGCTCATCTAATTCTGTGAAACAAAGATTTAGAGTACTAATATTTTGACGCATGCTACTCACGTTATTTTAAGTACATTTTTCTAAGTTTGCAAACACTATATTTAAACCAGACCAGAAATAACATTTCCCTTTCAGCTTCTACAGTCCTTAATGTTTCTCACAAGTTTTATATTCCGAAAAATGTCACATAGAGAATGTGAAGGTATATGGTACCTTTGTTTGGACGCTCCCCTGAGGATTAACCCACTGTGTGTTTTCCTCTTCAGTTTGAAGGGCATAGCTTCAGGTGTCAGCTTGAGTGCTAAGGACGAGAGGATATGTGAATGTATATGCTGGTAGACTGGCTCGCTGTTAAAAATTAGTAACGTGTCCTGTGTAAACGGCTATAGGAAGTAGAGGTCTCTGTACGTTTTAAGGCAATTTGTAATCATATGAGTGTATCCATTGGTTTTTCTTTTGTTTGTTTCTTCTTTTAAGGCTGCTGTGATTTCAGAAAGGGAAAGGCATTTTTGCCAGGGGTTTGTTGAAATATTTCTTCCGAACTGAAATAAGAGTTTCACATTTGACCTTCACGGATTATTGTTGCTCATAACATATTGTGTGTATGATATATGAAAAAAAAAACACTGGATGGTCATAATAATTATTTAAGCTTAAATCAACTTGTTTAACTTTACAATGTGTGACATCTTTTTAGAATCTATATATTGCAGTGTTGGCATTGGTTTGATTGATAGCTTAGAATTTTATTTTTGCATCTAGAGTTTTTCTTCTTTGAATTTATTTTCCTAGCCCGTTTAGTCGAATCTGTTGTGTGTAAGGTGTGAAGATTCAGCCTCTAGTGTGCCGACCGACTCCATAGACTTGAGATTGTTTTGCAGAAGAGTCATCATGATGAGGAATCATCTTCTAGAATGTTACTTTTTGCATCCCCATGAGAACGTCTGTCTTGGGGAGAGGGTAGGAGGGACTTTTAGTAAGGTCCCAAATATTCTGTTGATTTTATTTAATGTTTGTTTCCACCCAAGCAGCATTTTTGGTGTATACAATTCTTACTGAGTGAAGCCATTTTAATGTCTCTATTTCAGCACTTTGGTTATTGAAGGTCTTCTCTTTTAGAAGCTAGCAGCAATGACGCCATCACAATGTCTCAGACGTCTTTAAAAAAAATCCAACATTAAAAAAATGAATAAAAAATGCATTGATTTTGCAAATCTAGGATGTGTTCTGTTTTCCGTAATGGTTATATCTATTACACAGCTGTTCTCACACAACAAAACTACGGCATAAATCTCCAATCAACTGATTGATAGGCCTACTGAGCATGCCAGGGATTTATCTAGGCTACTCTTGGTTATTTGCAGCTCACCACATATGTAGTTGAACACAGAAGAACTGTTTAATCATTTGGAGCACTGCATAGCTACAGTGTTCCATTTAAATTAAAATCACGTTATTATGGTTTGAACCCACCCCAGTCTCTCCAATTGTGACGGAGCACATATAGGCCTATTGCTTTCTCATTGTTGATATTTGATATTATTCTATTTTTATGAATAGTAGTAGTAGTAGTAGTATTGTGTATTGTTGTTATTAATAATAATGATTATATGTTCATGCTGGCTTTTTGACTGTTTGAAACCAATATTTTTTAACTAATAATTTATTTCTATTCAGTAGGCCTAGCTTTGGACAAAACCTATAAGCCTGGTTTTCAAAAGCATCTGCCAAATATCATGAACATGGGTTAACTTAGGCCTACACTTAAACATAAACTTAAACTTCATGGTATATGACTCTGGGTAGGCTATGTTGCTATTTCTTTCTGACAGAAAATCTGGTTTGTTGGTTAAAATGTAGACATGCATCCAGTTCAACAACAGTTCAACAGCATTCGTCTACCCAGAAGGTGCCATCAGATCTAGATAGCTTGGAGGATACAAATGGCAAGTTTTGGCCAGCTTTTCACAGTCAGAGGCTGCAACAAAGTAGCTCAATGGAGGCTACTTCTGATAGTCTATTCCACTCTACATGAAAAGAGATAGTCTCTGGCCCAGGGCAGCACGCTCACCCAGATTTGGATGTTTTTTAAGTTATGAACATCTTTGAATGCCATCAAAATAAGTTATGTGTTCTTCATTATCCATCTAATATCTATTGAAATGTGAGTGAAACCAGAGACACTTATATATGAGTTTTAAAAAGACTTTGGTGAAACTCTTTCAAACTAAATGTAGCCTACGCATAGTCTTTTCAAATATGCATTCGACACGAGTCGTGCACAGGTTGCCGCCCCACCCTAAACAGCCTTTGTGCATGTAACTATCCTTACCGCGTGGTGGCACTATCCTCGTAACACGATAGTAGTTCCTGCAAGTGCGGTCACTGTAGTTGGTATTCCCCGGCGTATCCCCAAACCCAACGCCAGTCTAGCTGCCGTTCAGTTGCTTGGCCTGCCCGTCTAGTCTCGCACAATACGGTGATGGCGGACAGCGAGAGCGATACTGATGGAGCCGGGAGCAGTTCTGCTACCCCTATGTCCTCTACCGCCTCGACATCCAGCAAGCCGGGAATACTGATATCCCAGTTTCGCCTGGAAGAGCTGACGAACCGCCTGGCCTCGCTACAGCAAGAGAACAAAGTGCTGAAAATCGAGCTGGAAACGTTCAAACTCAAATGCAAATCACTGCAAGAGGAGAATCGAGACTTGCGAAAGGCTAGCGTTACCATTGTAAGTATCCAGTCAGCGTTGGAAGACAGGCTTGTTGCATGTCCGTTTTTAATGTCAGCACATGCCTGTAACCCAAATTAGTTTGCTAGGTTGGTGTGAGCCAAGGAAATAAGCTAATGATAGCCTGTGGCCATCGTAGGCAGTCTGAAATTCACTTGAGCTTAGCTAGCTAGGTGGCTAGCAGTATTTCGTGAGCTATAGCCAGGTAAGAGGCATAGCTGGGAGCTAGCGAGCTAGCATGTTTTGTTATGCTGAATCAGATTAGCCATCTTCACCTGCCAGCTAATGTTATGTTACAATCACGCTGTTAAAAACACCAGTGGTATTGTGTAACGCACCATTACGTTACGGACAGTGTTCTTTCTACTAAAGTACGCTAGCCCGCATGGACTTGCACTCTTTCTCATCCACCTTCATCATTCTCAGTGTGGCCTAGTAAGCTAACTCGCTAACAACTTTAGCATCGCGGCCACCACAGAATCTAACGTTAATTTAGGTGTGCAGTGCACACAGGGTGAGACAGCTGTCCTTTCTTGGTGTCTTTTCTGATGTATAGGTGAAACGTTAACGGTATCCTTTAGCTTACATGAATGGGCCAGCTGTTGATGCATGTTGTCTAACCAACCAGCATCATCATTGGTCAAGGTGGCATATGAATGCTTTAACAATTGGTAAGCTGTTTGACTTCCAAAGACAACCGAGTCATCTGATTGTTTAACTTGTGTGTTAGTAAGCTATCTGACTAGCTAATTGTATGGTTCATGCAGGTATAATCAGCTAGATAGCACGAAAATTACTCTTAGTTTGAACAAGGGTAGTTGGTGCAGCTTTTGACTTACTTGAGCCTGCATTAGTCATTTCAATGAACCTCTGTTCAAGTTTTTATGGTTGTCCCACGAACCCTAGCAAAAGCTGTAGGACATGCTGTTCAAGTGGCTTGTTTAGTGTACCTGCATGTCAGTTGGTTGGAAGAAGCTTTTCATGCTTACAGTGAAAACATCCCATGTTTTGTTCACTTGCAAACATCCAAAAGTAACCTCGGCTCCTGCGAATCCGATGGGCCGAAAGGATAGTAATCACAGGTTTATTGTCAAAAGATGTGTTCAGTCACAAATGGGCTTGTTCTTTATATAAAGCTTGATGCATTGATTGCCATATGGACATTTCTTGATTCTGGATTGATTTGGTTCATGATTATATTTTGATGTGGTGTGTCTGGCATTGCCTTCAAGGCCACCCACCAGGAGCCAGGTTCTCCTGAACCAGGTCTGGTTAGAGTGAGATTGGATGAAACATTTGCAAATACTGGCTAGTAACCCTTCCCACTTTTGCCAAAGTCTAAAAGAATTTCAGCGATGTGAGGAACTCCATGAATGTCTTGTTTCTTTCACCACTGTAAAGATGTTGAACATGCCCTCTTGTTTTTTTTTTTCTCTTTCCTCTGTAGCAAGCCAGAGCAGAACAAGAAGAAGAGTTCATCTCTAACACGCTGTTTAAGAAGATCCAGGCCCTGCAGAAGGAGAAGGAGACTCTGGCTGTCAACTATGAGAAAGAAGAGGAGTTCCTCACCAATGACCTCTCACGGAAGCTTATGCAGGTGGGTCAGCGTCGGAAGGCTTGTGTTGGAAAACTGAGCTGAGAGATAGTTTGTCAGCGACAGGTTTATGTTTCAAAGGCTCTGAGGTTGATGCTCACGGTCTTATCCAGTCAACCCGAGCCGAACACTTGTGCCAACGATTTATCCAGAGGTGAGAGCCAAAGACCAAGACAGAGCTCGGAGATAAGTTTGGGAGATAAGTTTGTCACATTATTTGCATTAAAAAAAATCCTCTGAACAGTTCACTGCACTTTTTAGTTGAGTACAGGCAGGACAATGGTGCGTAAGAAAGATTTGTAGGTTGTGGAATGTTTATTTGCTGATAACCTAGGCCTAGTCCAGGAGAGTTCTGATCCTTCATAGCTTTCTGAAATAATTTGTCAAGATGTGAGGGCGGAGACTAGGTAAGTGTTCAAAGAAAATGATCACTTGACGGGAGATCTTTAGACCAAAGACAAAAGACTGTTCATAGAGGAAATTAGAGGAAATAATTAGTAACTGAATGGAATTGGCTGCTTTCTCTCCTGTTATACCCTGGCTTCTGATCAGGTTGCTTGGTCCCTATCCAAAGTGAACAATGGCTGGAGGGTTTTTATTAGTCATCTGAAGACTGCTAGTTGATTGATTGGTTGAATAAAAGTAATGGCCTGTATGATTGGTTGGATTTGAATCCCTGTAGGTACGGCGACTTAGATTTGCTCATACCTGGTCTGAGCCTCCCCTTGTGTTGTGTGAGTCAGCAACATGCCTCAGTGGTTTGAGAGCACACAAAAGAAAGAAACCTCACACATCAGTGAATGTGTGTAGCGGTGACTCCCTGGGAACCGGAACGTGAATCCAGAATGAGCCACAGGGTTCTAGAACCACAGAGGGCATTCCAAACGGGTGCTATGTGGAGTGCAGATTTGCTGATGTGACAGGGTTAGCGCCGGTATCTAATTCAGCATCCAGATCATGTTAAACTGCTAGTGCTACTGCTGCTGCTGCTACTGCAGCTAGCCAGTGTGACGCTGCCCACCCGTGTGCCTCTCTAGTAGCGTGTCTGCTGTGGCAGTGCCAGGAAGGGAGCCAGCTGGCACCTGAACACAGTGGAGTGAGTCAGACCCCGACGGAGAGGAGAGGAGAGGGGAAGGGGGGAGAGGAGAGGAGAGGCTGCAAGAAAGCAGAGGAGACAAACACAGTGTGGAATGATTGAGAGAGAGGGAGAGAATAGGAGGGGTTACACCTGACTGTCTTAGGCTGCATGTTTTTTTTAAATTATTATTAAATATTCCAATTCATTTTTAGCCTTAGGGTTTTTTATTTAATATACTGAGTGAGTACTCTGCTCCGCTCTTTTTTCTTTTTTTTAAAAAAAACTTTGGCAACATTTATGCATGGAAGCCAATTTCAGCAGAGAGTATTGGATTGGAGAGAGAGACCAAAGTAGGGCTTGAACTAGGTTTGTCTATGACTGAGACAGGTGAAGTAGTGTGTGCGGCCAGCAGGTGAGCAGTGCAAGACTAACATGGCTTGGCTCATGGTCATTGGTCATGGCTGACCCATGCCCTCCACAGGCTTCATAGACCTCTGATGTTCGCCTACAAAAAAGCCACCATCTTTGCCCAAATAAGGAAATCCGGTATCTTGAGATTTTTTCTATGGGAAAATAACATGGGGATTTTCAATTATCGCACCTGTTAAACTCTCGCGGGGATGATGACATTGGAAATGCAGACGTTTTTCACGACACAGTTTTGTCCACTGCCGTCTAGTGGATACTGTGATCGTCGGCAGGTGAAGATGGCACACTTTGATCTTTGCTACCCCAAAGCTAACTTACAATGCAACTTGCCATAGGCAGTTAGCTTCAATTAACTCCCGGATCTCCTTATATGGGCAACAATGGCAGCTTTGGATCCTCTTTGTAGGCGAACTTCAGAGGTCTATTGCCACACCTGAGGGCGGTATTACGACTCAAGGCCACTGGCCTATCACGGTAACCTCAGGAGTAGCGGAACTTCCTGCCTGTCATCCGAGGCCTCTGCATTGATTTTGCAAGATTTCTTCAGCTATGAGGTTAATAAGCACAGGCAGGCTGTGCATAGGGATGCATTTCATTTCTTCGTTCTTCTTTAAATGTGTAAATGTGACCTGGAGAGATCATGGGCCTCCTGCAGACGAGCTCTCTTCAGTCTTTTGAGTTAGACCAGCAAACGTTTACGTGTAACGACGGTGCAACCAATGACCAACACCATGATACCCTGAGAGAGAGAGAGAGAGAGAGAGAGAGAATCAGTTGATGTAACAGATGGCAGGAAGGATTCCTTGACTTCTTCCCACCTGATTTGATTTCACCAGTATGTGGTGATGGGGGGTGGCGGTGGCGGTGGTGGGGGGGGGGGAGTGGTGGTGGTGGTGGGCGGGGGGGGGATATGGCGTGCTAACATATCAGACCTGAGATTAGGTCTGTGTTTCAGCGATCTGTGATTCCAACCCACCAGGCAGCCAATTAAAGCATGGCGTGCCACTGAGCCACACACACACACACACACACACACACACACACAGTCCCACTGAGGCTTAATCTGCTGTGAGCTGACCTTCCTGCCTGCAGCCCCACCAGGTTCTGTCACCTGCCTTGCAGTGGGGCAACTTAGCGGTCACTTGCCCTGCTCAGGGTGGCCTAGTCTAATACAGCAGACAGGCTCACAGGTGAATGGCGCTGGTGGTATAAGTATATTTACTTTTTTGATTACGTCTCTGCATTTATCCCAATTTGTGAATTAGTGAGCACGCACAGCACGCAGTGAACACACAGTGAGGTGAAGCACACACTAACCCAGAGCAGTGAGCTGCCTGCCCAACAGCGGCGCTCGGGGAGCAGTGAGGGGTTAGGTGCCTCAGGGGTTGTCCCTGTGGTGATGATGCTTCCCGTTGTTCACCCCAGCCAAGATCGAGTGGCTGACAATGAGCCGCAGGTGTTAAACCTAAATACAATTTAGAATTAGAATTTAGGTTTTAGTTACTCTGCTAATTTTTATAATATATATAATATGGATTTAGAAATTCCTTGACACAACCGACATTGGGTAATGGTTTCATTCTCTCAAAGGCAAGTGTTGCCAAAATATCATGCCATCAGGGATTTTGTCGAACGATGGGCTCAGATAGCATTGGTCATTGGATCATGTCAGTGTAACATGGTTAACGTGTCTGTCTGGTCAGGATAAGCTTGACATGAGATTCCGGACGGATGTTGGCAGCAGAGACCACACAGATGGCAGGAGATCCTATTGGCTCTATCCAAGCATTTCTGCACGCCATGCCACTGCCACCCTGCTGGAGCCAGTGTGATTACTACACTGGTAGACTTGTAAACTGGAGACTGCGGTCGGCCCAGGGTTATTTGAACCCTGTTCAACCCCTCTTCTGTGAATTCGAGTCAAGCCAGTCAGCATGAGTTATTTCCATATAAGAAATTCAGTTAGGATCTGGGTCACAACTATAGATTGTTGTGGGAAGAAGTATTGTAGTATTGTAAGCTTTGCATGCAATACATTGACATTACTCGTAGTAATGGTATTATTTTCCTTTGTCTTTAAATATTTTTTAAATGTCATTAAATTTGAGTACCCTAATCTCAATTGAGAATCACAATTTGGGAGAGAAGCACCAATCAGTACCACAAGAGCAGCTAGCTAACTAGATAGCCATGGCATGACACTCGCACTGAAACTGATCCAGGTGGACACTTGGAGAGGTTGGTCACAAAGCAGGGACAAACAGCCCATGTTAACCCTTTCTGACATAACATCAACGAGGATTGAACCCCAGTGGATGTGTTGGTAGTAATGTGAACTACTGCGTCGTCCCAAGATCATTACATTACATTGCATTACATTACATGACATTATATTACATTTTGCTGCCGCGTTTTAACCAAAGCGACAGCTGGACAGAACGTTGTTGGTTTGTCTACACCCGAGCGTTTCTATGAGGTGCAGATGTCCCTATGATTCGCCCTGTTCTCACCGCAGTACAGTAGAGACCAAACAGAGCTCAACTGCCAATACTGGAGGAGCTTTACTTGCAGACAGTTGGACCTGTATCTATTCTCTACACTCTTATTCTGGATGTTCGCTTTTGCGGGTGTACAAGTTGCTGGGGCGCAATGCTTAATTCAGAAGTAAACAGATGTCCTACTCCTTGTTTTTTATTTGGTGGTAGTTGCATTGCTGTGTAACGGCAAGAGAGACCCTATTTACTCGTGAATAGAATGCATTAATATTCCTGTGAGTCAATATTTCTATACATGCAAGTGTCTGTTTATCCATGTTTGTGCACACATCTGTGTCTTTGTGTATTTATATATTGTGTGTGTGTGTGGTGTGTGGTGTGTGGTGTGTGGTGTGTGGTGTGTGTTGTGTGTTGTGTGTGTGTCCTCAGCTCCAGCATGAGAAGGCGGAGCTGGAACAGCACCTGGAGCAGGAGCAGGAGTTCCAGGTGAACAAGCTCATGAAGAAGATCAAGAAGCTGGAGAACGACACCATCTCCAAGCAGCTCACGCTCGAGCAGGTACACACTCCTCGTCACTTCCTGTTCCGCTCACTCAGGTGAACAGGTAAATGCACGTTACACCACTTCCTGTTGCTCAACAATCGTGGAAATAGGAGAAATTGTTCCCCAGGTGAGAATGTGTTATGCTTTATCCTGTTTGTTTACATACAAGCGGTTGACCCTGCATTAAGTCATATCCTGTTACTCACTCTCGGGGAAGTACTCCTGAGGTCACTTCCTGTAGTAGCTTGTACACATGTTGGAAATGGTAATGGCCTCTATCATCATATCCTGTAGTTCACAACCAAGTGGCCGGATGGTACACACACACACACCACACACACACATACTTATACCACATACACATACACACACTAATATTGTTAGTAAGTAGACGTTTTATGAGACTGTTGCCATTATTTTGTTGTCAAGTCATGTAGTTTATGTTGATACATTTAACTTGCACATGTGTGTGAGTCAACTGTTTGCATGCACCTGTGTGTGAGTCAGTTATTTGAGTGGTGTGTTTGTGTGTGTGTGTGTGTGTGTGTAGCTGCGGAGAGAGAAGATTGATCTGGAGAACACATTGGAGCAGGAGCAGGAAGCCCTGGTCAACAGACTGTGGAAGCGCATGGACAAGCTGGAGGCAGAGAAGAGGTGTGTCTGTGTCTGTGTCTGTGTCTGTGTCTGTGTCTGTGTCTGTGTCTGTGTCTGTGTGTGCATGCCTGCGGTTCTGTGCAGAAGCTTTGTGCAATATGATTGTACAATTGTGGAAATTGTACACGTTCCAGAGTCTTGAGTTCTTCATTGCATTGGCATGTTCAAAATGGAACGTAGCGTCTCCCACCTTGTTAGAACACTGTGTGTTTGGAATGCTGGCACAGAATCATTCTATTATTTTGTGTCATGTTGATATCTCTAGAGATGCGCAGAGCAGCCTCTATAACTCTTACATAACGTTCATGAAACGTGTCAAATGAAACAAATGAAAGCACGACATGCCCAATGTATGAAGCTGTAGGAAGATAGCCTGACGAGCCAGACCCACATCAAGATGTAGGGTCTGGACACTCACCGTAGACAGGGCTCAATCGGAGGGGTGGGATAAACAGTTGTCTTTCAAATTCCCTCCCCGCAATAGGATAACGCTAAACGAATCATCTTCTTGTTTTCAAGTAGCAGCAGGATGCGTAACCTTCCCTCTCCACGCAATAGGATAACGCTAAACGAATCATCTTCTTGTTTTCAAATAACAGGATGCGTTACCGTCGCAACTTCTGGTCGCATGTCAGTCACCATTATGTTAAGCCCTGTGATTGGCCCGCTGGTGCTGGGGGTTCTCAGCTCCCTGCCTCAATGGATCGTGCCTAGACTGCCCCGCCAGCCAAATTACATTTGCTGCCGCTAGGGGCGTCTAGATTTCTAGGCTAGTAGGAAGAGTGAAAGCAGCGCAAACATAGGGGAGCGTTTGCAAAGACTTCTCTAATAGCCTTGAGATTTCTGTGAACATTTACAAACAATCGCAAACAGTCTGAGGAGCTAGTTCTCCGCGAACATACGGCCGAACTGGACGCGAGTTTGGCGAAGGTAACCATGCAATTACCGCGAGAATGGAATGTTAGCACCAAATCGTTCAAATTGAACTGTTCAAAGAAAACATGTTCAATACGAACGTTGGCCACTGTTTGCCAAATTGCTAAATTTGAATGCACCTCAGGACATGCAGAGGTCTGAAACATGGCCCTTGGTCAGAGGAGAGGAGGACGACACTTGCTCTGAAGAACGCCACCAGTGTGTAAAACGAGCACAATTTCAATGGCAGCCCATCGTCCCCAATCTTTAAAAAAAAATTGAAAAATTAGCTACTCGCCATGATGTTTTCAGCGATTCATTGGCAGTTAGATGACAAAAGTTAGTTTTGGATTCTGTACCGTAATCCCTAATACACTCTCCTGCACCTATCTGCAGTTGGAGGCTGTGAGCTGTTAAGTTGTTCACAGAAGTGGATGGAAGCCTTGGCAACACGTAAAAGTATTTGTGTGATGTCAAGAGTCCATCCGTTGGATGTACAAGTTGGTTGCCAGGTAACCGTCTCTGCCGTGCTCTCTCTCTCTCTCTCTCTCTCTCTCTCTCTCTCTCTCTCTCTCTCTCTCTCTCTCTCTCTCTCTCTCTCTCTCTCTCTCTCTCTCTCTCTCTGACCTGACAGGATTCTTCAGGAGAAGCTGGACCAGCCGGTCTCGGCTCCGCCGTCGCCACGGGACATCTCCATGGAGGTGGACTCCCCCGAGAACATGATGCGCCACATCCGCTTCCTCAAGAGCGAGGTGGAGCGCCTCAAGAGGGGTCTCCGCACCACCGAGATGCAGCGTGAGTACCTTGTGGACTCAAGGCCGTCGTCACGGCGATCTGCCTCCAGCACGTACGCAGGAGAACGTGTCTGGATTCTGATTGCACCTGCATGTCAAGTTTAAATCTGGTTTTTTTTTGTTTTTTTTAAAGATTATTTTTTGGGGCTTTTTATGCCTTTTAATTGGACGGAACAGTAGAGAGTGTGACAGGAATTGAACCCGGGTCGCCGGTATGTGGTGCAGGTGCCCCAGCCAGTCGCACCATGGCTGGGGCCTGGTTTGTCTTTTTTAAAAGGATTGAAAACAAAACAATGCCAAATCTGTAGTCTGTCCTCTAGAGGGAGACACAGCCCTAAGAATCATGACTTTCTACCTGTTACTGATGGCTCGTGAACACAGTCATACATGCTGGTGTTTGGTTTATAAATGTATTATTGTGTAACCCACATAGTCACTGGCAGAGAGAGTCTTTAGAATGCTGCTTTCTGTATCAATTTGCAGTGATAGTTGCACAACAGTGCTGTCTGGAAATGTGACCTTGTCTAATTTTGAGAGAACTGTAATACCAGCCTGTGACCTAGAGGGCGCCATGGGTCACCAAAAAGTATCCAAAGCATCACATAGCACAACTGAGAAGAGGTGCTGAAGCACAGAAATGCTAAATCAATATCACCTGTTCTGTAAGGATAGTTCAGGTCCTTAATTATGATTGGCTGAATCGTGTTCAACACCATTGTAAAATCCATCACAAATATACACCTTGACCTCATTTCATTCTATAGTACACAACTTACACAAAAGTTAAGAGTAGCTGCGTCTCTGTTGATTGGCAACGATTCAGTTATTGGAAATATATGTCTTGCCCGAAGAATGATGATCTATGACTACATTGTTACATTTCTCGTCGCTGTGTCTTTGTTTCATTATATCTTGCCAGATATATATATATACATATTAACTGTTTTACCCAAGTCCGTTAGTTAACAGTGATTTCAGAGCAGCTTGCCTCACAGCGCCCCGTAGCTGTTCTGAAAGCAGTGTAAACTATACAGCCTCTCTGGGCTTATGGGCTTATGGCACCAGGAGCGGCACCTCTCACATCAGAGAGATCTATCCAGCGGTGATGAAGCCACTGACCAGCCTCCTCCTCATTGAGATGAATGACCAGTCATATCAGCACCTAGACACTGTAGCATGACACTTGAATGGAAGTAGAGTGTGGCGAACACACATGGTATACACAGCTTGTACCTAAGCACCGCCATACTGTACAAATAGAATCATT